>NC_052402.1:7197366-7364866 GCF_009389715.1 Phoenix dactylifera
TGGAGAAGAAATGTTCACATAATATTCCATATTTTTGATGAAATATGAATAATGTTCTCAACTTTACTGCTCCCTGTAGTGCATTTGATGATTTCAATAATACTGGTGATCGTAAGTTCAGAATGCCACCGATTGATTATAGGTAAACTGGCAATGCAGAAAAAGAAGGGTAAAAGGTTGGATCTTCCGATTATATTTATGATGAATGATATGTTAGGTGCTTTTAAATATCTAGCCTATTATTACATGCCAACAAGAGTTGGTGATAATTTTTATAATACGTCAAAATATTTTGCAATACCCTTAATATCCTCCATTTCATAGTAATATTTTTCTCTACTCATATTCAAAAGAATAGAAGAATATAGCAATAAGCAGGCTGCATATCTATAAGATGACCGTCATGTATATGAAAATGTTGAGATGGATGTGGGACAATTAAAGATAGTTAAAACGTTATTTTGACAATTATTGAGGAGAGAGACACTTAGAAATTTGAAGATTTATCAGCTTGCGGACAGACAAGAGACTAATAAGAAATGACAATGTAAACTACAGGGAAGGAAAGGTCAACATAATGAAAGTGAGTTGTTCCTGTTTTAGCTACTCAAATGGAGGAACTATTTGATTATAACACACTTTCGGTTTATAGAAGAAATATTGTCACAATTGGTAGTCATTGATGTGAAGAACCAGAGTCTTTGACATGAGGAATTTACGCTTGAGGCAACTAATAACTACTCAAGTAGGCAAAGGTCTCGAAGAGTACTAAGAGGTACTCAAAGAGCTAGCTTTCAATACTGCCTAGTATTCAGTTCAATCTTCTTTTGAGAACTTGAGTCTCTTTAGGTGTTAAACATGCACATGCTGGTTCTTGAATGCCAAGCAGGTAGTATCTTAGATTCTTTCTTTACTATACACCCAAAACATTTGGAGTATGTACTTCGGGACTTGATTATTTCATAGATCCAATTGTGAATTGAAAACTGAGAAACCTTATGAAATCTAGGACCGGTGGGATTGAAAGCAACGTGTGTAATCAAACATACTAATATGGTGCAGATCAGATAGAGGGTCGTTACCAACTTTGGTCCCAGCAATCTAGGGTCTTGGAAGGGACGGACTGGGGGCAGACCTGATCTTTAATATTGTTTGGCACAAAGTGGCTGTCCCAAGACTCGAACCTAGGCCATTTTTCTTGTCAGCCCAAGCTTTTTACCATTGCACCAAGCAATGGGCCCATATGGTGCAAATCGGATACACCATCTAAGTTTTTGGTCAAATAGATGGCATATCTTTGTTCACAAATGTATGTAATCTCCCAGTTAAGATAGAGACTACATTCATATATTATTGTCTGATATCTTTGTATTTATAGATATTCTCGAAAGAATAATTTGCAATTTGACGCACATGATCTCTATTGCATCATGGTGAAAGTCAAAAAATAGTGAAAACAAAGAACTATATTAGATATCACATAGTATATTTCTATTTTAGAACATGGAAGAAGAGATTGGGGAGATTCTAACAAAAAAAATGTCTTGGTTGTTTTAGTATCAGCCCAATAGAATTAAGTCCTAGTTTCCTTACTGGCTGCCTGAGTGACAGATGCCGTCATGTCAGCCTTAAAATTCTGCCAAAAACCTGCCCTCATGCAGATAATATTTGTAAATTTTTCCTCATTTATTCATTGCCTTCAGCTATTAAGAGATTGTTGGATCAACATTTTTGTTGTAATGTGGATTATTCTACAGATTGAAAGGTCCAAGGAATATGGTCCGAATTTGACTGACCTTGGAGGAAAGCATCTCTATGGGAAAAGGCTATGTCCTCCTAAAGCTTCATTTCTTAGCTCTTTGTCAAGAAGTCTGGCACAGTGGCGCCAACCAAAGAAGTACGATAGCTAGAAGCCACAATATGCAGCAGAAATCATGAAGAGGGTCTCCATTCTTCATTTCACTTCCAGCATTACATTGTATTTTTCCTTCGTTGTTCATCCGTATAATTTTGCTGAATTGCATTCAAACAATTGATTCTTACGGCTCGTTTTGGTTCACTGCATCGCATTTGTACTGCTCGTCTTCTGTAACATGACATACTCACTTATCCATGCGAACTGTTGCATTTCACTCGTACGTGCTCCACTGCATCCTGATGTCAATAAACCCCTAGAAGCATTGCATGAACTTTGAACTCACCTCTCCTCTCTCTTTGAGAACCTGCTACATCCCCCATGATTCACGTGGCTATGATGAGGCATCAGATGGCATGAACCGGGTTGCGCTTGTTTTGATCTCCGGTGGTTCATGTACTGCAGTACCACACTCACCTCAGAGCTTTGGGGGGGGGGGGGGGGTCGTTGGCGAGGCTGGAGAAGGCTGCGCTGCTGTCCTCACCACAAGCGGATTCCATGTTATCTCTCTCCATCTAAGTTGTTTTTGTTCATTACAATACAATGCTTCAATTGATTCTTTTTCCCCTGTTAGATACCAGGTGTTTGTTAAATGTGATGGTGGGGGCTTTTTGAGAATTCAAAACTAGTATCAATTTTCTGCTCAAATAATTATCAAGTTTTATTCAAGCTTGGACAGTTTAATCTCTTACAAAAAATCAAGTTGTTCGCAGAGTCCAGGAATATACATATGCAGCTCAAGCTGTCCATGATGGCTTGATTAAAGGATCATTTATAACTTTATGAGGTAATTCATACTTGTAAGTTGAGCAATCCTGGTTGTTGAATCCAAGATTTTCAGTCTTGGTACAGATCAGGTCAGTATGATAGGATCTATATCGACACATCATATCCTGTTGGAATCGGCACGGTATGCTGGCAGCATGCCATATCGAGCCTACCGAAACCCTCGGTCGAATCCAATCATACATAGGTGTGCATAATCATCTACACCAGCTAAATTGATAGCATTGGCAGTTCTAGAGACTGCTTTAAAACCATTACTCTTAGCATCGGCATGAGCATGTTTCTGTGTAAAGGATCTATTGGTACTAGATGATGCAGGGATTCTCGACGGCACTATGCAAATTTGAAGCAGAAGGCTTCTATAAACTTTGATCTCTGCAAGGTTTTCTTATTTACTCTTGGTAAATAATAAATGAATCCCGGAATGCCAACGCCCAGTCTGATAAAGAATCTGACTCCCCTGGATCGCATTCCCAGGGATCCATACTGCAGTGTTTATCCAGAACTCTACCACCAATTGGCATGTTCTCCATTTCCTAGAAGATAAATGTTGAAAGCAAGGTCCTGAGTATAGTGTTTCCGCTGAGAACCGATCCAAATTGATCAACCCACAGCTAGATGGCGAGTTTTTATTTATCGATTCATCTTATCAGCATAGGTTGATTTTAAGATGGTTTTTTTTATTATTTATTTACATTGGCAACTTACACTAACCTCATATGAGCATAATCAACACAATCAAAAGAAAGAACACTGCTCATCCAAAAAATCTCTCTGAGGTGCTGAGCAGCATAGGTGGCCACGCTTATTTGGATTCTAAGGTCTTTCAAGAAGAATGTAGGACCAGCTAAAGAACACACTTATTTGGATACGAAGAATCCTCTGTATCACTGACCAAAAAGAATTCTCCATGGAATAAGGGCAAGCAAAACAAGAAAGCAACCCTCAACAGCTGTGAGTCGTACCAAGAAAGAAGAGAAGGAAAATAGCAGGGCAAAGAACCTTGAAAGCATCCATCAAAATCAATTGAGGCACAAAAAGAAATTAACAAAGTCCACTAAGGTATCACAAACACCTGAGAGTATTCTGAGGGCAGCAGATGCCCTTCCCAACTTATTAAAAACATCTTCTAAAGCATTAAAAACATCTCCCTCTCGTTTCTTAGCAAAAAAAATGATAGGTGGTTGAGCAAAAAGAGCAAGATCAGTACTTGTAGTCCTTCACATGGAGGCTCTCAGTGACACCTTCTGCACCAGAAGCATCACCCTTGTATGTCCCAAGTGTTGCCTCTGAGTTTGCCTTGCACCTTGCTAGAAGAGCAGCCCTCGCCTTCCCGATGTTCTCCTCCTTACCAGCCCAAGCCTTGAGCGTGCTCTGCTGCAGAGCACGGCCGAAGGAGAATGAAAGCGACCAGGGCTTCTTCCCCTCCAGCTTGTTCATGGCATTCAGGTTCAAGGTTGCCTCCTCCTCACTCTGGCCCCCAGAGAGGAAGACGATAGCAGGCACCGCAGCTGGGACCGTCCTCTGGAGAGCACGGACGGTGTGCTCAGCCACCACCTCCGGTGCCACCTTCGCCGATTCCGACCCTGGGGTCACCATGTTTGGCTTGAGGAGAGTCCCCTCCAGAAGAACATGGTGGTCGTTGAGTGCCTTGTAGCAAGCAGCAAGCACCCTCTCTGTCACAGCAGCACACTTCTTGATGCAATGTGGACCATCAACAAGGATCTCAGGCTCTACAATTGGGACCAGGCCATTCTCCTGGCAGATGATAGCATAGCGGGCCAAGCCTTGAGCATTTAGATCGATCGCCAGCTGAGATGGCTCGGTTGGACCGATCTTGAGGACGGCACGCCACTTGGCGAAGCGCGCCCCCGCCTCATAGTACTTCTGGCAGCGCTTGGCAAGGTCATCATGGCCCTGAGTGGTAGTTTCACCATCGGTGCCAGCGAGTTCGATGGTGCCCTTGTCCACCTTGATACCAGGAAGGACTCCACCCTCCCTCAGGACTTCGACGAATGGCTTTCCATCTTTGGTCTTCTGGTAAAGGGTCTCTTCGAAGAGGATAACACCGCTGAGGTATTGGAGAGCACCGGGGGCGCAGAAGAGGAGCTCGCGGAGGGCACGGCGGTTCTCCTCAACATTCTCGACGTTGATGCTGGCTAGGCGCTTGCCGATTGTGCCGGTGGACTCATCAGCTGCAAGGATCCCCTTGCCTGGGGTGCCGATGTAAGCAGCATTCCTGATGAGTTCATCTGCAAAAGAATGGAAGTCAGAAATCTATCCATCCACTCAAGAAATTCCAAGCTCATAAGAAGAACAGTATGAAGTTGGAAACATATGGTGAAGTAGATACCAAACCGAGCATAGAGAACTCAGAAAAATTTAAAAGGAAGATAAAAATATATGCTTGACATGAAAAAGGCTGGTTGTCTTGTAAAGTGAAATCAAGGGAAAATAAACATCTGTAACAAAAAAAAAATGCAGTGACATCAAAGTCTGAAACACAAATAACTAACAAATTTTAAGGTTTTTTTTTTTTAAAAAAAGGCACCTACGGAAAGATACAGAAAGACTGAAACAGCTGCAATGTTTGACATATGGCAATAGACATAACGAATGTTGGAAGACATTACTACCTAAGGGTGCTAAAAATAACAAAACAAAGTGATTGAAACAGCAACAGAGAAAGCTAAAATTAAAAAAACTTTTGAGTTAGAAACAAGAACTGTCAGACAAACACTATGTTAAACAGATAGGACCAGAAAGTTTATCAAACGGATTACATGTTAACCAGGAAACAGTTAAAATCAATCAAGTATTTCAGATTCAATATTCCCTTTTCTCAGCATATTCCAGACAACTCGGGAAATAATAAGAATAGTTAAAATACCACCACCTAATTAAAATTTGCATTTGCCTATCCTCTCATACGTGTAAAGACGACCCACACTTTCTGGTTGTATCCAGAAAAATATTGCCCAGTTTGTACAACTAGACATTAAGGTTGAAGAACAATCAAACAAAAACTGAGCAAAGTAAAAATATGCCCGATAATAAGAAACTAATCAAAGTCATGGACAAGATATAGGCATCAAATACGATCATGATGCTAACTTAGGGAGTATTGCATGATTCACCACACAAATGAGACTCTGTAAGGAAATTTACAAGACTACAATGAAGACGGAAACATCATATAGATTGAGAATATCGGTCATTTCAGTTAATGCAGAAATATAAGCAAACATGGACAGAACACTGCACATATCTAGAAGTCCAGCAGAAGTATAAAATTGAAATCATTAATTTAGAGGAGTTCCATGAATTTGCACAATAAAGGATAAGATGGTACAATAAGCGATAAAGATCATATATTCAGGTGAAATGAATATTAAAAGATGCCTGGAAAAGAGAATAAAGTTAGGATGTACAGGAGGCAGGACCTAAGGGAGGAAAACCCAAATGGACATTGCACAGTAACATCTTGAAGAAAAAAAAGAGAAGAAGCTCCGACCGAAAATTTTACTCATAATAACCAACATCAACATTAGCAAAGCAAGCCTCATAACGCCAATAGATATGACATATGACATGGTTTGTCATGATGGTAACAACTAACAAGCGACGGGCACGATGAAAAGGTTGAAATAAAGAAAGATAAGCAGTATTTGTCCTGATCAGATAGTATAATAGAGGCACAAAATGATCCAAACTCAAGAAAGGGCCGCAAAATAGTTATAAATAGTTGAAGTTCTATTAGTTTTTTTTCTGTTGCACAAAGAGAACCCAAAGGAAGTTTACAACCGAGTAGGACGGATCAAAGAGAATATAGTACATTAAAAAGATATACTGAGGGAAAAGAGAACAGAAAACCCGACCCTATTGTTACCTCCAGTAACCAAAATAGGAGAAGATAAATATATGCAGTCTCTGAATCTAACTAAGTTAAAGATTCTAAATTCATCATGTAGAACCCCTTCTGTGGAATAAAATAGATTTGAAACCACTACCATGTAGAATAGAAAAGGCAAGAACAAACTAAATCAAATCAAATTGCTTTGTGCAATAATTTAACAACATGTATTGGAAAAGCATTACCAGGACCTCTGACCTCGAAATATAAACCAGAAGCAAGAAGCATATATTCAGATGACACCGAGTAGATTCACAAGCAAACTAAACAAAAAATATAGTAAAAAAATAGATCTTTTTCTTCAATTGGAAAAATATTTTCAAAAATTAATCATAAGGACAAATATGCCTCCTTTTTTATAGATCCAGAAAAGGATTGAAGACATCAATCCCAACCACCGGTTACAAAAAAAAAATAACCAGGAAAAACCATAAAACATCAAAAAAGGGGGGGAAAAAAAGAAAAGAAAAAAAGATCAGAAGACACCAAATCACATCCAAAAGCAAGTAAAGGAGACGCCTTTATAAAATCAACCGCCATATAATCACATCACAGATCCAAACCCCAAACTTTCCACCCTCATATCAAAGACTAGAAAACCCATAAGATCTCCAAATCTAAACCTTTAGACCCCAGAAAACCAAAATAGATCAAGTAGAAGGACAAGAGATCTAGGGATTATACCGCTATACTTCCCGCAGTAGGCCGACATCCTCAATTGACGATTTCTCGAAGATTTCTGAGAGAGCGAGAGGACGAAGAAAAAAAAGAGTTCTTTTTTTTATTTTCCCCTGGTGTGAGTTCGCAATTGGGGGAGGGGCGGGCATTTTAAGGCGATTGAAGGAGCCGGACCGAAATGGAAGGCTGGGCCGGCGGCCGCGGCTGTTTTGGTCAAAACTCGTGGGATGGTCTCGGTTGGCTTTCATTACCATGGGCTCCTTTTGACCCTTGTTTCTCGCCCATGGAGTCATGGTCTTTGATGCCCCAAATATGGGACCATGATGGAAGTAATCAAATTGATCTATGCAAGCCCCACTACTTTGTGCACATGCAATTGGGTTAGGAAATGGGTCTGGTTTGGGTTCGATATAATTCAAAATCTCGAGCTCATTTGCAAAATATATTGTAGATTTTGAGATTCATGAATCACCTTCGTGCGCTTAGCAATGCAACGAAAAGGTGACTTTCGTATATGGAAGTGGTTAACATTTTGCTTTGTCTTGCTAAACTAATGGTATTAAGGATTTCGAATATATTTGATGCTTTGGATTTGGCATGAACGATCTAAATACAATGCACACCATGTTCCTTGTCTAATTTGAGATTCATGGATCGCCGTTGCGTATTTAGCAATGCAATGAAAAGTCGACATTCATATATAAAAGTGGTTAACATTTTGGTTTGTCTTGTTACACTAATGGCATTAAGGATTTCAAATATATTTGATGCTTTGGATTTGGCACGAACGATTTAAATACGATGCACACCATGTGCCTTATCTAATTTGAGATTCATGGATCGCCATCGTGCACTTAGCAATGCAATGAAAAGTCGACATTCATATATGGTAGTGGTTAATATTTTGCATCCTACAAAACATTGATCCTACACAATTCCCCCTTTTTTTAACTTTATTTTTGGATCCTCACAAACACTATATATGTGAAGAATGGAATGCATGAGCATGCCAAGATTCATCAGCATTCGTGCTGCATGTGAGTGCATGCCTTTGTTGACCTCCCATCATGCTGCATTACTTCCCATGGGGGCACAAACTTTTACCCATTTTATTTGGTTACAGTATTATTCTCTCTATATTGTAGGAAAACTTTGCCCATGTTCTGCACTCTAAAATAAAGGCATTATATAAAGATAGAAGTAGCAATCTGAATAGAAAACCATTACATTGTAGATGATGATGATGCCGATCCACATCAGATGCTTCAATATGTCTTTGTGGACGTGAGGAAGATGCTAACTAGTTGGGAAGGTCAATAATGGAGCCTAAAAAATAAAGATGAGGACTCTGAAAAAAGATGTTGTCTATGTCCAGTGGGTGGTCATCTGTTGCTTATTATATTAGCAGGTCCAGCCGGCATTTCTCAAGCTTTGATTTCTGAATTCAAAAAAAAAAACATGCAGTTTGACATGGCCACCCCAGTTAGAATTTGGGGCACCAAGTTTGAATTATAGACTAGAAGGGTGATACAAGTCTCTATCTTAAGATATCAAAATGCTGGGGCCATTAGGCCTTATTTAGGTATGGCTTGGGCAGAGGCAGAAAATGGTTGAAGGTCTGAAGTTTGAAGGGCCAGACAAGCTGCAAATAACTTGGAATCTAGGAGAACTTCTATTCAGAGATTCAGAGATGAAAGTTTTAATCTCAAAGTACAAAACTATATAAGATCGTAGGTTTTTTTAATACTTGATGCAGTTATGCGGTAAGAATCGTCGCAATAAGATATCTTTTTTTCTATAATTTTGGCATCAACATAATAAATTGGACTTCAAGCACTGAACTTTCATGTTTTTACTACAATTGGAGGTAAATGAAATACAAGGGCAGAGGGTCAATACATGGTAGAAATCTGAATGGTGAAAATGAAGCGGCGCACACCGATTTTATGATGATGCATTTTCATTTCTTGAGTCAATTTTTATGCATCTTATATCGATCTAAAGAGACACAGTTACATATATAGAGGGACCTGAGTTAATCAAAAAAATAGCACTTAGTCCACTTGAAAATTTTCTCTTTGGTCGGGTAGGCTGTCTGATCAGTTTCATATCCATCAAATTGGAGTGAATTTTGTTTAGAACAAATCAAGCATCTCAGAAACACACTTCATGGGCATTAGCAAATGATAGGATTTCTTGTATCAATATGGGAATTTCAGAGGACCACCTGAAAAAGCATAGAAGTTATTAACCACTAATTTTCTTATGGATCAATGTTACACTTTCAATCATATCAACCATTCAGACTGCATGACATTGCCAAAGGAATCAAACAGTTTCCAAAATACCAAAGCAAGTTACAGGTTGATGTTTGATTGTCATAGATCTTCATAGTTGCAGGAACTACTTCATTCCAAGATGGTGCTTCCAATAGATGACTGCTATATTAACAATATAAACAATCCATGCTGTCACCAAAGAGGCTGTTGATATCTAGGGTATCAAAATATGCCCTTATTGCCCTAACGAATTAGCTTCAAACCAAGGATACTTGCAGAAATCCACAAATGCAAATGAGGAGAAACAAACACAACTAGTGAGTGAAGAGATGCGAAAAAACTTGCAGCATAACTTTTCCTACTCAATTTACTACCAACTTCTTTCGCTAACTGCCACCACATCTAGAACAACTGACGCCACAAACCATGATTGTTTTCAAAAATCTATCGCCCATTCATTGAGTTTTTTTTTGTTGCTGTTCTCATTTCATCAGTTTTGAGAACACTTAGATACTTATTGTGCAACTATAACCCAACAGATGAAGGGGAGGTAGCATGTGAAGGCCCGGTCCGGACCCGATCCACTTGATCAGCCTGGCCCATTACCGTCCCGTCCATGACATGCACGTGATAGGAGTAGAAGAGGTAGTCTTCTTCCCATTCGGCGACTCCGACTACGAGTCGGAGACCTAGGGCCACTGGATTCCTAGGGCTCCTCTAAAGAAACACCTCCCAAACTCTCTGGGTCCTCCATTGACGATCATCGAGTTCCCTCCTCTCTCTTTTCTCCCCTTGAACTCACGGTTGTCTGTCTTCGTGTTCGCCGAAAATCGGGGCTACAGTGCTCACTGAAGCTGGTAAGAACCCCGAATCCTTCTTCTTTGGCCTCCCTTTCTCTATTAATCCGTTTTCGGTCGGCTTTCGCTAAGGAATCAATCGAAAATCACTATGAAACTCCTCTCTTGTTCCGCCTTTGATTTCCTCTTCTCTTCCTTTATTGGTCATGTCCACCATTAGCCCTTATCACTGCAAGCTCCCGGCCTCTCCCCTGCATCGAGCTCTAGCCGGTGCCGGAGCCCCAGCCACCGGCAAGCGGACTGGGACACAAATCCATCGATCTAAGAACGCCTCTGTTCTGCCCCTATTTTGATCATCCTCTCCCTTTTTTGGCCGTCGGTCATTGCCACCGATTGCCACCACTTGCAACCGGACCTCAGACTACGTTACCAACCCTCCGGCGTTGACCCCCACCATGATTACAACATTGGTTCAGCCTCCTTATTCCCCTATTTTTTCAAGAAATCAAGAAAGAAGAAGAAGGGAGGAGGACAGAGAGCCCATCCCTCTCTTACTCTTATTTTTTTTTAGGAGACCTATGGATTCCAGGATCTACGAACCCTAGTTGACCCATGGAAAGAGGCCCTGAATTGCTTTGGTGGTCGGGCCGCCTACTGGACTCGATTATCTAGGCCCTGTTAAGTATTTCTAAAATCCACTGATGATGAGCCCTATCGAACGACTTTGGCCTTGATCGAGTCCATACCCCATGATTCATTGATCGAGTTGCTTACACCTGACCTGTCCAGAGTCGTTAAATACCGTCACCCGACCAATTATATCCTTTTCTTATTATTTTAATCCTATTAAAATCATCGAACAAAAATTAATTTTATTTTAATATTTTTAAATAGAGTTAATTGATTTGCCTAGTAAAGCTTGACAATCTAAGGCGAAAGAGGTAAATAGATCTTACTCCTTATTATTTTTCAAATTATCATATTTTCCATTCATATAATTTGCTAGCGAAGATATTATGATTTTCTTAAAATTATAAATCAACATATATATTATAAAAATTATATTTTATTATAAAAAATAGTTTTATAAATATTTTAATAAAAATAACTGTGTTCTAACATATGAATCAGATCATGTTATTTAGTATTTTTCATCTATATATGTATAAGTTTTAAGAAAAAAAATATAAAGTTTCTTAAAGGCTCTCACTCGCTTTAGTTTCAAACATGCGCTATGGGATTATAACATAACAAAATATATTCTTCCACAATAATTTCACAAAATTTTAAGTAACCAACAAGAAACTAAGTGTCCATTAGACAGGTCAAAACTGTCAAAGAGCATCTCTTTTGAGGAGGCTTTAAAAATAAAACAAAGCAGAAAGGAATTGCGCAAAGCATCCAACTGTGCTGCTAAAATTTGCAGCACCAGTGAGCGAAGTTCATTTCTTTTCCCTTTTCCCTAGTCTTGCCAACCATTAATGGCTACAAGCAACAACATCAACAGGACCTTGAAACTAAGAAATGTACAATAATTTTGAAAAGCATGGAAAAGGATATCCTACTCCACAAGTGGGAAAGTGCCATTTGAAATTGAAGGAACTTTTCCTCACCAGATTCAATCTACAGGATGCTTGGCTTTCGCAAAGTCTGTACATCACTCTCCCTGCATCTATGGATTAGACCAGGTAATCATAATAGACCAGGAAAAGGCTGTCTGGAACTCTGAGAGGCAAACTATCTATATAGCCATGGAAGCGCCTCAAGTTTTCCTTTTCTAAAGTCACAGTGTCAACCACATCGCCATTGCTTGTAAGCACCCAGAGGTCTCTTGAACGAACTCTTTTCAGGCTTCCCCTGCAAAATGGGCAGGACTGCGATCTTGTATTCCTGAGTATTTGAAACAAAACCAATACTAGATAGCATTAGAAACTAACAAAACATCAATCAAACCAAGAACGAAAAGCAAATGAATAGTTAAGTGATCACCAGTCACGATAGCAGTTTATGCACATTGCATGGTTGCAGTTTGGCAGGACCATCTTGGTACAAATCTCCATACAAATTCCACATTCATTCTCTCTCTCCATATCCTTATCAGAAAGCTTTCTCCACACTTCCATCCTCTTCCTGCTCATTAGCTCTTTACATCGACCTCTATCTTTAGACTCATCTTTCTCCATCAAGAAACCTTCAAGTTGTTGAAGTGAAGGATATATAACAGCTGCAATTTTAATTCGGAAAAGAAGGCTATGCATTCAGCTATACAACAAAAAATAGACCCAAGAATGCACCAATGAAAGCTAGAAGGAAGAGTTGAAAATAGACCATAAAACTGGCTAAGGCTGGCCCTCCTTTCAAATGTAGATATTGTAGTGTTTCCATCAGTATAAACCTGAATCATTCAGATTAAAACCTCACTTGATCATCCAAGGGTCAATTTCATAGAAACAGAACCTACTACTTCTATGAATGAAATTTACTAAATTTCATATTGAAAACATACCTTGTAGATAAGTATGTGGAGAAGGCCTAGATAACTTGGGAGGGAATAACAACAAGTGCAGTCCATCCACTGGATTAGGAAAAGAAAGAATGGTGCCAGAGGGCTGTAAGATAGCTTCATCTGAAGGCATGCACCACCATAAGCTCTATGAATAGTATCTGCCCTGAAAATCCCACCATCCCATCATAATCAAACATCCATCCATCTCAATCCCCCATCTAAAAAAATCCACAATCCAACAAGAAAAATACTGGAAACAAATAAAATCAAAACCACATCAATAGCAAACAGTAGTTGCTTTCCAAAACTGAGTTCAAAGTTAGACTAAAGAATCAACATAATCCAAACAAACAGCAATAAGCAAAAAAAAAAAGGACCCAAAAGTAGGCAGAGAGAGAGAGAGAGAGAGAGAGAGAGAGGTTACAGGGTGTTGGCATGGTGTATATCAGCTTCAAGGGTCTTGAGAGATCCTCTGAAGGATGAAGACCTGGCAAGCTGGCTCTGCAACATGATTTCAGGCCTTGGGGAGGGAGGAATAGAGATGCTAATAGATAGAGCTTGTGTGAAGAAGGAGGAGGAGGAAAGAAAGGATTGGGAACTCTTTTGGCTGCTCTTCCGAGCTCAAATGATGGATGTAGGATGATAAATGTTTGAGGGTGGTGGAAAAAAAAGCATCAAACAAATACAGGACTGCAGAGGGAAGGGAAGGGAAGGGAAGGGAAGGGACCGCTGAGTTTCCAGAAATAATAATAATAACTCTAGATTGAATGGTTCCAAATTGGACAAAGCTGGTGGGGCCCGCGTGAGATAGACTGGGTTCAGTCCGCCCTTGTGTTGCTTGGGCGGCTCGAATTGGACCATTTGCTGGTCTCCTGGCCAGGCTAAGAAAGCCGGAATGAAAGTCAAATTTAATAAATAAAATATATAATTTTTATTTATATTTAAAATTTAGATATATAAGTATCTAACATGTTTTTGCGACTATAATCAATGTAGGACTAAACACACGCCCGTACGGATCCTGATAAGCCCGTGATCAACCTTTGATACTATTTATAACAATTTAAGATCTTAAAATTTTTATTTTATTTTTTTTAATTCTATATAAATATCCAAACATGCGCCTGCACGAATTCTTACATATTTATATAATATTTATTAACTAAATTATATTTTAATATAATATTTAATAAACTGAGCTGAAAGATTCACTTCCCCATGCCCAACCTAAACATTGGATTCAAAGAATTAAAGATGTGGACAACTTGACTATAATTTTAATATAATAGTCATAGGTCGACCCAACTAAAAAATGCAACCTATTCTCTAGAATTCTTGACTTCAGAAAAACTAAAACCAATCAATACTTCAAAGGCAAAGCTCCCGTTCTCACTTCTCACCCAATTTAAACACCAGTTGAAGCAACCAAGTCAGCCCCAACTTGTCAGGTGAGTTGGAGATCAGGTTTGACTCAGGTTTAGGTATTTTTCGGATGGAGCAGATATATTGGTCTCTCAAGTTTAGATTGAAGTCTACTTTTGCATAGATCAAAATCATCATTTTGCTGATGATAAACCCAATCGACCAATGCTTTGAATGCATCGGTTTTGCCGGAAGATTCAAACTGACTTGTTTGGAGCTTACGTTATGGTTTTCTTGGACCAGTTTTGATCATCCTTGTAGAACTATTTAACATACATTTGGTCTTTTCTATAAGAATTATTTCATATAATTAGTTTGGAGGTTAGTTATGAACTTGATGTTTCGTCGTAAAATAAATAATGGGGCCAAATGTTATACAATTAGTGAGTGAAATATTTTCTACCTTTAGATGCATCAAATAACTTTTTTCATTATAACCTTTTAGGCGCAACAACTAATGCTATTAAAAGAATTATGTTTTATTTTGCTACTACGAAAATCCTATCAATTCTAGAGTAATTAAGGGCTTGAAACTTGGGAGAGACCAGGATACAATGAGAACAAGGAAGTTAATAAGTAGAAAGCACTGAATCAATAAGTAATTAATTAGCTGCTTTGGATTTTCCTTTCTGCTCCCATCAAATCCAAGTTCAATTTACCTCTCCCTATATCTGTATCTCATCCCTTTAATTTGATTTTTCCATGACCAGGTTCAAGTTCTCACCATGTTTAATCTTTATATTTTCTCGTCAAGATGTAACTTGTGTACTTTCAATATTTGAATCCTTCCTTCTTCTCTGTTGACATTGATTAATCTTTTATATTGTTGAAGATTACTTTTATCTTTCATGATGAGATTGTTATGGTATCGGAGATCCGATTGGCTTATATGGCGTAACATATATGGTTGGATAGGAACGCCTGAATCTTCGACGATAGACGGGAGTCTCCGTGGAGTATTGTGGAGAGAGCTCGTATCCAGGCGACTAAAAGATCACCAGGGCTATTATGGCGAGTTCATCTGGGATAGCCGGGGACATTTGGGACCCTAGCTCGGCTGCATTAGCGCCCAAGTTCCTCCTTATCTCTTGGGAGCCCCCACCCTCTGGCTGTCTAAAGGCGAACTTCGATGGTAGTGGTCCTGGAGTTGGCGGCAGGGCCGATGTAGGTTTTGTGATCAGAAATCACGACTCACATATGATTGTTGCGGGCGGGCGGATTGCCGATGGGCTTTCACCTATAGGAACAGAGCTTAGGGCAGCATGGAAGGGTATCTTCCACGTGAGACGGAGGCTGGGGAGTGAGCACATCATCTTTGAGGAAGACTCGGCCACAGTGATTGACTGGATATGGGAGGAGAGATGGAGAGGGATGGGAGTCCCCTGCTTTGCGACATCCGTTTGATGCAGAAAGACTGTAGCGCCTTTCAGACAATGTACGTATATTGAGAGGCGAACAACTAAAGATTGGGTTGCTTTCTATGCTGCGCAGCACTCCAGAGATATACGTTGGCCACATCAGGGGGCTAAGTTCCTCTATTTTGTATTAGTTCTTTTTCTTTAGTTTTTTGAGATGCTAGGCTTATTTGACATCCTCTAACTTATCAAAACGATTAAGATTTTCTCATTTTCATCTTCTTAGAATTGTGCGCGCCTGCCCCGTCATTCATGTTATGTAATAGGATATTTTTTTCGGCTAAAATAGTTTGACTCTATATCTTCTTTTTTACTTTTTGATACCATGCGTTCGAGCTGTGTTTTAAGACATTGTATTGTGCATATAAGAAAAAGGTATGGCAGTGTTGCTTGCTAAAGAGATGGTAATGAATGACAACCAACAGCTCACTAGTTGAGCATCTTGCTGGCCAATTAAAAGTGAATGCTATTCTTAAACGAGGATGGTCTCTCCTGGGCCACACACATTTACAGAGAGGCGAATAGCACCATACACGTCTACAGAGAGGCAAATAGCGCGGCTGACTGGGTGGCCTCATTTGCGGTCCACCACTTAAAAGGATTCATTTGGGGGGACCATGTATCTATGCCCCAGTCTATGTGTTATTTGCTTTTTTTTAATTTTGTTGGTTGTACCCATGTCCGGCGCGTGTGAGTTGCCGTTTCACCCAAAAAAAAAAGTGAATGCTATTCTCCCATTGATCAAAGTGGTGAAAGAGTGAAATGCGACATTTTATTGCTATGTGTCTGCGATCTAGATTGAAAGAGAGAGTATTGAGACGGATGAATATTATTTTTTATTTATCGAACATACTAGCAAGAGAAGAAGTCTGGCTTTTCTTTTCTTTTTTTTTTTTTTGGTCAAAGATAGGAGAGGGAGAGGAAACCTCACCTGCATAGCAGCCCCCACTGGCCCCCTTTCCACCAGAAAATGTTCGATGCAGGCTGCAAGTTTTCGTGTATCCTCTCCGACCTATAGGTTTCTCCCACTGGATTCCTCACCCATGTGTGAGTACATCATCCCAGCACCACCTCGATACCAGCGAACCAGCAATGCTTCCACCGAAAGAATACGTTCAGGGCAAGGAATATTTATATCTAATGGCGTAAAGAATACGTTCAAGGATGATTGCCAAAAGCTATATCTACTGCTACTTGGTAGGTGGAATTCGTTCAGTGCCCTCTTTTCCATTGTAAAATTTGCGTTACATTTAATTTTCAATGCAGATAGAGTATATTTGTTTGCATGCTGGAAGGTCCGCCTGTCAGTGGTCTTATAAGTGACCCACGATAGAACTTTAGCTCCTACCATGTTTGACAACCTTATGAAACATATCACACTTATTCAAAGCACTGACTAAATATGTAGTCCAATTCTTCCTACATGAAGATTTGTGAATAAATATGAGTTCATTCATGGGTAGTAAGTTTGCGTGTCAGCATTGAATTCCTGGTAGTAGATTCATAATTTAAAAAGTTTTTGTGATTGTTTTAGAAGAAATGGAACAAAAGATACATAGAACTAGGACAATTATTGTATGAGGTTTATACAATGCTAGATGTAGAGGTGCGATTTGAGCATCATGAGCTGTTCCGTAATAAAACTAGTTGTTGCAGTGAACAGGTTTACGCCTACGCTTTTATTAGTGCAATAAATAACTTCATCATTGGATGGATTGTGACCAATTAAAGAGAGAATATTTTTTTAATTACGCAATGGGCCTCATGGTGCAGGATACACCTAAAAGGGATCCAATATGCACTCCTAGATGATTCACAATATTGAATGGATATTTTGTGACCGGAAGTCTGATAATAAAATGATGTAGAAGAGAACTGACATGCAAAAGAAATTTGAGACTATGGGAGAGATTAGATGCTGAGATTCGATACAGTAGATGGTTTGATGACATAGTTTTTTTTTTTTTTTTGCTAAAAAAGAGGAGAAGGGGGGAAGAAGGGACAAGCCCACCCCCGCGTAGCAGCTCCCACTGGGCTCCCCACCCCGCCAGGAGAATGTTCAATGCGGGCAAATCGGGTCGTGTGTTGGGCACGCCGACCTATTTTACTTATACCCTCCCCACTCGTGAGCTGGCTCGGTTACCCGATCCGACCCTCCGTGTGAGTACGTTACACCTGACACCACCCAGGCTACCAGCCGACCAGTAGCACTTCCAGACCCCGTGTCCAGGCGTGGAGTATTCGGTCCCCAAATTTAATCGACGCCCGCGCGTTTCAAACCTGGAACCACTTGGTTGGAAGTAAACGCCCCGTTCCAACTGGGCTACCACCTTGGTGGCTTTGATGACATAGTTCGGTACACCTAAAACTCCTACAAAATTTTAACTATAGATCTATGTGCGGAGTCCAGTAGGGATTTTGAAGGAAAAATAAAGGATGTTCCAATGGTGGTTGGTTGTTTCAATCTTCGCTTGCTTCTTTCTGATGGAGGACCGTTCATTAATAAAAAAATTAGGCACATTTTTATTAGGCATAAATATAGAAATTTGAAAACTTTATTTTTATAAGAACTTGAGAACTGAAATTTTATGGATCCTACAAATAAAATTTTATTTTATGCAGAATTTTATTAGGGTTTTAGATTGTCTATTTAAATTCATTGCTTCTGGGCAAACCCCTACTATAGGCAAGAGGCACAACATGTTGTTATTCGATGCATGGACTATGGTTGATTAGCTTAGCTTCATTAGAGATTTCACATATCTGTAGGGAGGGAAATTAGGCTAGGGATTAGTTGGTTGGGGTAATAATGCTAAGGCTAGCAAGGATAACTTCGTTTGACTAATGCTATGGGCTCTAAATATTTACTCCCTCCTTCTGAAACAAAAAAATAAAAAATCATATCCAAGTGGTTGAGTCCTCTAAAGCTCTGTTTGGAGGAGCTGTTGGCAGTTGAGCTTTGGAAAGTAGAGTTTTCCAACCGAGCCTAAAAGTGTTTTTTTCGGAAAGCTTCAAAATGAAGCTTTTTCTAAAAAAAACTGTTTTTAGCTTTTTGAAAAAGCTGAAATAGCTTTCCGAAATTTTTACTAAATATTTCTATTTCATTTAAAAATGCTTTTGAAGGGTCAGAAAATATTTTTTGGCTCTCCAAAAGCTTCCCCAAACAGGGCCTAAATCGTAATAACGTGTTCTATATACTTCTTTTAATACCCGTATCATTTCTTTTATGGTTACCAAAATAGACTACCCTAAGAAAATTAAATCGAGAGTGTGATATAACTTGATAGATGGGATCACATCTATCAGATATTGGGAGGATGTAGCACTTTTCAATTGTGCATGCCTGTCGGGAGGCAAACCGAGCTGCTGACTGGGTGGCTACCTATGCGGCGCAGCATTCTGAAAAGATCTTTTGGACTCATCAGGGGGTCCTTCCAGCATTGCTGTGCCAGATTCTTACTTTTGATTCGGTTGGCTATACCTACACCAGAGTAGGGTGGGTAGTCGGTGTAACAATAAATAAATAAATAAAGAAAGAAAGATGGGATCACATCCATCTTTGACAAGATACTTAAAACTGAGGTTCAAATTTGGGTGCTTGTGGGTGAGTCGGTTTTGACGTCCTGGTGCAATCGGGATTTCCCCTCACCAACTCACCGTGGGACGCGCAGATTTCCGCCTGTGGAGTGCGGAAACCCTCGCAAGACATATTCTCCAGTGCTCGCTTGTCATCGTCACGAAGAAGGGAAGCTAGGGTTTCTTGATTGATCGAAATCTCCAGCGAGGGGAAAGGCGATCCCATCGTTGTTCTTTAGATCCAGAAGATAACTCGGAGGAGGAGATGTCTGTGACGGCGGGTATCAGTGATTCGGCGATTGCCGTCCGTGATAAGCTCAGGGGGAAGATTGGCCAGACCAAGGTCAAGAGGTACTGGCCTGGAAAGGCCCCGGAATGGGCTGATGAAGTCGAGGAGGATGCCGATATCCGGAGCGCGAGGTTGGCCGCTCTCGAGAAGGCCTTTCCGACTCGCGATGATTCTGATGTTGCCCAGAAAGACGACCGCAGGCTGCGTCGTCTGGCGGAGAGCAGGGTGGATAACAAGGAGGAAGTGAGGGCTGATCATAGGCGGATCCGGCAAGCGGAGATAATATCCACCATTGAAGAGGAGAAGGATCGGCTGGAGGAGCTGGAGGAGGAGGATGACGAGGCATTTGAGGAGAGGAGGAGGAGATTAAGAGAGAAGCTTCTTCAGAGGGAGCAGGAAGAGGCTGCCCTTCCCCCGGAAGAAGAGGAGGAAGAAGCTGAAGAGGAGGAGGAGGAGGAATCAGAGTATGAAACAGACTCAGAGGAGGAGCAAATGGGTATTGCCATGGTGAAACCTGTCTTTATTCCGAAATCGCAGCGGGACACCATTGCAGAGAGGGAGAGGCTTGAAGAGGAGGAGAGGCGTCTTGAAGAGCTGGTGAAGAGGAAATTAGAGGAAAGAAGGGTCGAGACAAAGCAGATTGTGGTGGAGGAGATAAGGAAAGATGAAGAAATTCAGAAGAATTTGGAGGCAGAGGCAAACATTGCCGATGTTGACACGGATGATGAGGTAAATGAGGCTGAGGAGTATGAGGCATGGAAGGCTAGAGAGATTGCAAGGATTAAGAGGGACAGGGAGGACAGAGAGGCAAGATTGAAGGAGAAGGAAGAAATTGAGAAGGTGAGGAACATGACGGAGGAGGAGCGGCGGGAATGGGAGAGGAGGAATCCGAAGCCACTCCCCCAACCCAAGCAGAAGTGGAAGTTCATGCAGAAGTACTACCATAAGGGTGCCTTCTTCCAGTCGGATGCTGATGAACGTGCCGCTACAGCAGGTTCAGATGGTATCTACACACGTGATTTCTCGGCACCAACAGGGGAAGATAAGATGGACAAGACCATACTACCGAAGGTCATGCAAGTCAAGCACTTTGGACGCAGTGGAAGGACCAAATGGACTCATCTTGTTAATGAGGACACAACTGATTGGAACACTCCGTAAGTACTTTGGCTCTTTGAGATTATTGACTTATATTGTGCCATCAGTCCCATTAGTTCTATGTTTTTCCCCCTTTCTTTCTTATAGTGGTAGTGTTCTTAAGGTTTATGTTCAAATATCTGGAGAAAAACAGAATTAAGATTACAATATAGAAAAAATTCCATATGGAATCATAGGCACACCATGTTCGTGTCAACAAATCATTGCTAAAGCTATACTAACAAACATCATTTCTCTATGTGCTACATTTTTGTAGATCCCTCTAATGCATTTTACATCAAATCATTGCTTCTTTCATTCCGAATGTCAACAAATCATTGCTAAAGCTATACTAACAAATATCATTTCTCTATGTGCTACATTTGTGTTGAACAATATCATCCATCATTTTGGGGTGAAAAACATTTGCAGAGCCTAGCTAATGATCTTGATTGCTTCTTTCATTCAGAAATACCTGACAAGTATCTTGACTTTCTACTAATGTTCTTTTTTTTTTCTGTTATTACAGGTGGGCCACTAATGGTCCTCTTCGAGCAAAGTACAACACTAAAATGGCAGGCATGAATGCGCCTATTGCAAAACCTAAAGGAAGCAAGAAATTGAAGGATTGGGATAACAAATAGTTTGGTTCCATGATGAAGATGGACATATATATATATATGTAGTTATTAATCCTTTGCTTCCTTTTTTTTCTTCGTATGGATGTTTATGCCAGGTTTCTGGATCCTGTTCTTTATTTTATACTTCAATCTATTTCCTTTACAAGTTTTTATCCCCCTGAGTGACACTTTTCATATGCACAATGAGTCCCTTGATTGATTTTTTTTTCCTAACAAGCCTTATTAGTGAAGAATATGCTTTAAGTTTAACTACTCTTGGTGATTTGGAGGTTCAATTTTTATAGTTCAAGGGGATAGCTTGGTGGATTATACTCTATGTCTATTGCTTTATTTTTGTTGGATGTCAGATAATTCATGGTATTTGTTAGACAACGAGAGATGATTGGGCCAAAGTTTGTCACAAATTTCTATTTTTCTGATGATGTTGAATTCCCAATCTTGTCCATAGACTTGCCTATCCAAACTAATGATGCAGAAAATGGATATTGCTAACAGGAAAGGTTTCTTGAATGAACCTGCTAGTGGAGTCATTTGAAAGTTTTCATACAGGTTACTGCCTAGAAATTGGAACCTGAGGATGAATGGGCCAAATCATGATGCTCTTGAAAGAAGAGAAATGGATAAGTCTTCTGAAGCCAAGGAAGTACTATGAGAAAATTGTCATAACAATATTGACATCCTTGCAGTTACTTCATTTTCTGGAGTAAAAGACAGAATCATCAGAAAGGATATCTATGTAAAGTTTTCAGGTATGATGTCACTTGGTGTTTGTCTTGTTCTTATTTAGTTTTGTAAGTGCTGTTCAGATCTCTGGACTTGAAAGTTGCCATATCATGCAGTTGATTTCCAGTCAGCCTTTTAAGAATAACATTATGGGATATCTTTCCCTTTTTACGCTGTTTATTGGGAGAGATAACACACTAACTAATCTCTGGTATGAAAAGCATTATTGACTGTGAATATTTCCATAAGGTTATTTATGTTTCAATTATGTGCGCTGTAGATTTGTTCAATATGCTTGCGCAGTATCATATATCTACTAGAGGTTCCAAAAGCAGTGACTAAAATGGTACCATACTCTAATATCATCCTTTTGTATCCCCAGGTTTTGATTGTGGACCATAGATTTAGACCACTTCAGGAAGACCTTTTGCTATAGTTATTAAATTTCAGTTTTGGTGAACTCAGAGTAGTTGGTGTAGCTGCAGTGGTTTCAAATCTAGAAATGCCTCTCTATGTCGTAAATCTGATTATTGATCAACAGAAAATAAGCTACTAGCTTGACCATGATTTGATCAAGCATTTGAAGAATCTTATCTATGTATTTATCTTTTATAATGAATGGTCCAGGGTTAAACTTAACAATGAAGGAACCTCCACCAGTCAAAGGAGACTCACTAAATGTCAATAGATCATGCATTATATTGGAAAAGCTGTCCTCTAAACTCCAACAGTATAGAAGAACCATAAATCACCCCTATCTGTACATCTTATCATGTAAAATATGCTTCATGTAAACCTATTTCCTTAAGGAATTAAACTCTAAGCTACCTTTTTTGACTTGAGAAGACTTTCTATTATATAGCCAAGAAACTGAAAACGAAGGTGGGCTTGTATCTGTGTCGAGGTTTAGCATGAAGCAAAAGTTCAAATTAGATCCTAAATCTCTACAAAAGGGATTATAAATAAGACTCTAACTATAACAATCATTGATCAAACACCCAAAAACTTAAAAAACTTCCCCTTAGAACATTATAACAAGAAAAGACCTCTAGGAATCAAATAGACGCCTTAAGATTCAATATTAGAAAATATAATAGATAATTAGATCAACGTCAATGTTCTACATTGGGATCTATAAGTTTCTCAAGAAGCATCCTTTGACAAGATCTGAAAATCCAGTTTTGGTTTTGGTCTTGATGGGATGGATAGATTGTATTCTAGCAGTTTTGCTGTGTCCAAATCCAGTATTAGCAGTGTTGGCTAAAAACTAAAAAGAAATTTTTGACGTCAAAAGCTAGCTTGTTTTTAGCAAATTTGTCATTTAGCTAGGGTGCCTACTTGTGTAACAATTGGTTGTTCAGTTGGCATTTTGTCATTATTATTCTCATATACCATGATTGATGATGAACCATGAATATATCATTACCAACTTGTTATGTATTTAAGCACAATATATAACCTATGTTCACATATTTGCACAACTAGTGTTGTATTTTAGTTGAAAATTGGCTGTATGATCTATTGGAGAAATGGCAGACTTGTTTCATTAGTTTTTCTTCTTAGTATGTTGAAGTAGTTGAAAATAAGTGTTTGCTCTTTGGAACCTATAAATATAACATTTTTTCCAAAATTTATAAAAGAGATTGTACGAAAAAAATTCTAACTTGAGGATCTCGACTTTTCATTATTTTTTATGTTTGTTTATATGTAGTTTTACTTTCCATTTTGTAAAATTATATTGAGACATGATTTCTATGCACCTTTCTTTAGGCAAAAGGCATTTTGATCCACAACTTCTCTTTTGCAATGGGACCTTAATTTAATTTGTGTCGGTCCCACTTACTACTAGGAAATGGTGTGTTCACTTACACATGGACATAACTCATCAATGTTTAGCATTTTAAGCATACGATATCTTGTGTTGTCACATCTACTATATGTTATAGCCTATTGAACACACACATGCTCTCATTAAGACTTACTAATCATGGCCATTTATATATGAAAATGGAGAATATTAAATCTATGTTCTTTTTTTCTCTTGAAGATGGGTTGTGGTTACCATACTTGCATTCAAGGTTTGTAGTATCGGTGCATACCACCCTATAGTGGATTACCATTACCGTACTGGGCATACCATACTATACTGTTGCCAAACCAAAACTCGGTATGGGGGATGTACCAAGTGTCATTATGTTGAACCAACCCTGTATCAAGTGTATCGTCGCTATACCGACATAGTACTAATTTGGGGTATGATATCAAGATTATGAGATTTATGATATTCTTAATAAAAATTTTAATATGTTGAATCCAAGATGCCTATAATTGGTCATCCAAAAATGTTTATTCCTTCAGAGTTTGCTTAAAATGTTACCCATCACAGCCTATTACAATCAATAGTTCAATGCTCAAGAACAAGATAGCTAGAGATAAAGATTTGGAATTTGGATAATCCAACATATTGCTCAAAGTTGGATAACCAAAAAGCAAGGTTGTGAAAAGGCCGAGCCAAGGCTAGTTGGTAGACCCCCTCAATGGCCTAGGGAAAATTCAAGAATAATTCAATATTTTTCAATAATTTGGAGAATATTGTTACGGCGATCATGACTCTTTTGAGATGTACAATCTTTTTAGATTATATTACAAAGTGCAAGTATTTCGATTGTTAGCACTCCTAGAAAATTGAGGCAGTTTTTCCCCTTTTTTTGGTCAAAGATATTACAGATTGTTAATAAACAAAAATATTGTGCAATTCCATACATATACAAATCCTTCACTTGTCCTTTAAAACTAATTATTAGGAAGCAAAAATGTCTGAAAATTATCTTTTTTTCTTTATTCTAGCGTGATTTGTATCTTATGTGTGGAAGTCTTTGTATTTTGTATGCGAAAACCTTTGTTATAAACTATTTTAAACATGTTCATTTCTTAATAGCAGGAATTTTTCATTTAGGGCCCAGAACGTGCTTCCAAAACTCTTGGGGAACTCATCCCAACACTCACTTCCTAAATTTTCTCTTATTAACTTTTTTAAAAGAATATCTTCACCATACTAGCACCCTACCCGCTTCCGGTAACTAAGGATCATTTCTGTGGTGCTTGTGGTCTGCCACTTTGGAAACCTTCCTAAAGAAGGCGCTAATCAGAATTGGCCAAGTTGCCAAAGCATCTCTTTTTCATTCATATTGCTATTGTCCATTATAGTGCTCATGCTGCTTTGATAATGAAATCCTATAAAAAGGTTTCCTATAATCCATACGTCGCTTTTGTTAGCTTTCATATCATGTTTTCATAATATATATTTACCCCTCAATGATAATCCAAAGTTTTAAGTTTCGGCTGAAATCAATCATTTTTAGTGAACATTGATTAGTCTCAACCAAGACTAAAGCGAAATTTACCCCAAATTCAGGTTTAGGGCGGTGTTGGTACTATCATCTAGTTTTGACCGAAACTTATTTGTTTCAATGGTTTTGGCCAATTTTAGCCAAAACTGATAAACTAACTATAAATGTTTTTTTCAATTCTGTTTTTGTTGTTTATAATTACATTGGAGCCATATATTTATTTTTTTAAGTACATAGGATGTGTCATATAATTTTCAATGATTTTTTTTTCTTTTGCTTGACTGGTAATGAATATAACCTTTGACAGGCCAAGGCAAGGAATGCTGAACCGGCCTGTGCCGGCCGGTTCAGCCCGTACCGAACCAGTACCGGCTCTGACCGGTCCAATTCGGCGTTAAAAACTGGTACCGGCCCGAATTGGCTCGTACCAGCCCGAACCGGCCAACCGTACGAGCTCGTACCGGCCCGAACCGGTTCCAATTTTTTTGGAGCTTTTGGATGCGTGAACCGGACTGAACTAGTGGTATCAGTTCGGTACTTGTCTGAACTGGTACCGAACTGGTACAGGCGCCAACTGGTACGCCTATTAGTACCAGTTCGGCGATCCTGGGGCCAAGGTATCAAAAGATCCCTTATTACAACATTATAAAAGGACTAATTTAAACAAATAAATCCAAGATGTTTCAAGAATATAATATTTGGTTTTATATAAAATAAATAACATTCTTTAACTACATACAAATGATGAAGTAGGCACTTCAAAAGTCTAAGAATTTAATCTATTTTTAAATAAAAAATTGAAGAAAAAATATTTGAATGTATTTGGTACTAAAAGGCTTTAAAATTGGTCTATCATGTACTTTCTGACATATGAAGTTCAAGAAGAAAATTTCATATTATATGTATAATGTTCACAGTTACTCATGAAATAATATCTTCAGCTTAAGATTGTCGAATCACAAATAAGGAATGTATATAACACAAAATACTTTAATTTTTTGTCTAATATATTGGCTTATTCTATTTTTGATCTATATTTTTCAAAAAATTTCTCAATTTTTTTTGGGAACTTGGAATACGGAACTTTCGAAACCACTGAGACGGCCAAATTGGAACTTCACAAACCCAGCCAGAGTTAAAACTAAAATCGAGTTTTCAAACCTTGCAATAATCTCATTCTTCATCTCACATTTGTGGCATTATTATTGGAAGTGATCAAGAATTATTTAAGATTACATACTTATATTTTTCTTTCCTTCTAATACTTTAGCTATTTGATTTTCAGGATTCAAATTAAACAATATGCACAATGAATACTTGAAAGCTTGTTTTCTTGCTTTGGATAGCAAAAATTCAAGGGTTTAATTATGTAGAAGTAGACTTGAATCTTATTGGTGGCACCATCCGAACAGCTGCTACAGAGTTTGATCCTAACTGATGTTACTCTAGAAGGTAGGTATGGCAAAATATAACTTATTTGCATTGGGTATATGTTCAGAATGGGAAAATGGATATTTCTGCTAGCTCTGCATGTTTAGTTATAATTTATAATGCTTAGTAAATATGCACGAGTTGATTTTGACCCAATCGAGGCCCACCTTGGGTCACATCGATTAGACCTGGGTTAATGTTGTTAGCTATATATGAACCCAATTCAAATTAACAAAATCTTAAATCTAACAGAAATCTTGATTTGCGTCATTGTATAATTAGAAGTCCATTAACACGGAATTAAACATAAATAACTGAAATTAAAGGAAAAAATAGCTATGATAACTTTGATAATCATCATGTGGCAAAACTATTGGGAAAAGGATTAGATAACATGATCACTAGCTTATTTGTGAGTGCAATGATCAAATCTTGTGATTCACTTACTATTGTGATGCAAAATATAATCTCAACCATGGTCTCTTTTGACCAGCAGATCTTAAATGGTCCTTTGCCTATTGGATCACGGCCTCCTTACGCGGTGGCTTTCTTCTCTTCAAGTGCAGGATCTTCATCTTAATTGTCTTTTGGGCAAATCTGAATCAATCAAACCTTTTGCTTTAACTGAATTTTTAGTTGGCATTGCATCTAATTTTCCTAGGTGCATCAGGTAGGATATGATCTTATTGGAGCCTTCCACAAGATCTTGGTTTCTTTGTGGCCATCTAATTGCTTTACATATGTCTACAATTACCTTTATATGTCGCTCACACTGCGTATGTCATGGTGTCTGTTATGCCCCTGCAGGGTGTCAATTACATGATCAATGTGCTAATGGTGCTCTGTAGGACATTGTTATTGACCATCATGCACAATTCGATGGAAATCGAAAAATATTGGAGACGACATCTCCAGTATATGATTAGTTGCTCAAATGACTGTAATTTGCAAACATATTTGGGACAGTTGATCTCAACAAATAGTCTAGATCAAAAACAAGACAAATTTGGACACTTTCTATAGAAAATCTGCATGCAGAACAAGAGTATACTCTTTGACTCTCGGGCAATTGTTTATGACAATTAAAGAAAACAGACAAATGGATGGGAAGAAGAATTACACGCTTCATTAGCTTTTGTTGAAATTGGTTACAAATCTTCTTTCTCCTTTTTCAATCACAAAGTTTAACTGAAAGAATTTTAAGTACCGAATTTATGATACTTCCAAATCCTTCCTAACAAAATATAGCACTTCTTAAAAACAGCGTAGTGTGGACTCCATAAAGCTTTTGAATTTACTTTAAAACTAATTGGCAATAGATTCTATGACAGTATACTCTTAATTGCTTTATTGGAGCCTGAACACAGCTTGGAAATATGACAGATTTAGATAGGCCCAAAGAAGCATCTTGATGTGATTTTATTTTCGTTGAAAACCTACCTCCACAGAGAATTGGCGTTGTACAGGTTATTAAAATTTGCCATCTATTTGGATTGTAAGAATTTCTCACAACGAAGGTCATAGAAGATTTTCAGTCATTTTATATTGCATAAAAAAATTTTAATCTATGGTGTACCTAAAGTATGACTTTTACTAATCCTTTTCAAAATAAGGACTAAAACATGCTCTTTGGCAATATGCCCTAAACAATGAAGAAAATTGCAGGGGAACAATAACATTTGTGACTTATTTATAGGGTTGAAAGTGAGGTGAGCCAAATACTAAGCTGCTCAACTTTGGCTTGTTATACGATAGGGGTGTATGACTTGAAAATGAAGTTGACAATATATTGGGGCTGCACTTGATTGTTAAACAAACTGAGCTTGAATGGTCTGGTTACTGAGCCATGCTGAGCTTTAATTTACTTTTGCAAGCCTATTGTGTTCAGGCTTATTTGCAGAAAACTGATTAACTATATAAAATAATTCAATAAAACAACAGATCAACCAAAAAATATGAGACACAATAATAATATTAGTTAAATTTAAGCCTAGTATCTATCTACATTTTTTAAGATCTCAATCAAAATGGTCTATTTGTTACCTGCAATTGTACAGAGTCTTTTTCCCCTTATCATACAGCTAGAGTAAATAACTCTTGATTCCTTATTAGCAGGATTAGAGTTTCCACTTGGATATGGTTTTCAGTGAAGGCTTTGTCCACATTTAAATTGAGGTAAGCATATATGAGATGTTAAAGGGAGGGAGTGAACAAAGAACTCCGGCTTATATCAGTCTTGCAATTTAAATGACTGAGCTATAAAATTATGTATATCTCTTAATAGCAGGAATCTTTCATTTAGGGTGGTGCACCTGCTTTTGAATCTTCTCGGAAACTAAACCCTGCACCTGCTTTTTAAGTGTTTTCTTGCTCGTTTTTTCAGAGATTCACTTCTACATTCCTGCATCCAACAGGTTTCCAGTAGCTAAGGTCCTGTGATTCCTTTGGCCTTGTATATTTGTATAAATAGTTTCTTTAGGCAACTGGTTCTTGATGATGGTGATCCATTAAATTCTGTTTCAGTGCTCCTAAAGATTAAGCGGAGGATTTAATTTTTCATCTGACTATGAAGAAAACAACAAGCCTCATCCAACCAATTCAATATAAATCAAATGTTATAATCCATTCCTTCATATTCTGCACTATCATGCTGAATCATCAAAATTCAATTTCATATTATTATACAGATGTTATTAAGCAGATTGGTAGATGAGCACATGAAGTATGTCTATTTCCTTATTTGTCATTGCCATCGCCGCCATCATCGTTAGGAAATTGGTCTCTCTAAAAGATCAGGTGGAAATGCTCTTTTGATCCTTGTCTCCATGTTTAATGTTCTAGCAGGTTGTGATTGGTGAGACAGATGGCAGACAAAATTTATATGATCACAATCTTGGGTGGCATTTCATTTTTTTTTTTTTTTTTATCAAACCGGCGCTTCTGATCCCTGAGAACCAGCTGGGACAATCATTGGGTGATTGCTATCTCATTTGGTTGGTGCAGTTGTGCTTATATCTTAATGGACATAATCACTTGTAAAATTCCCATGGAAGACTGGGTCTGAGTCCCTGGAAACTATGCTGACATTGCTTGGAATCCCACTGATAGGAAGAGAAACAATAGAGTGGTCTGTGAGAGTCTAGTTAATGACCCATGTTTGGTGGCACCACCACACTAGATTTTTCTTACCACAAACATTTGGAATTTGAAAGCAGTGATGACTATTTTTTCCCCAGAGGAAAAAGTTAAAAAAAAAAAAAAGAAGCAGTGATGACGAGAAACCTTCCCATTACCTATTTGAAGTGAACTCCAAAAATATGGAACAATGGCAGTTCCCAGAGTTTGATACGCAAGCAACTGATCAGTGTTAAACAGTATTCTTCAGCAGCAACTAAATGCCTTTAGGCTGTGAAATATGTTGATTTCTAGATTTCTGGAGTGGGATGAATGAATTAATCTTGGTGGCATTTTAAATCCTTCGAGGTCGGTATGCTGAACAATATAATAAAAATCAGCTTCTGATTAGTTATAAGATTGTAAACATATTAGTGGCCTCTATTAGTAGTACAATGAAGTCTTCTTTGGTTCCCCAGGTGTTTGTTTCAAAGGTGGCAATGAATTAACTAATCACTCCTTAAAAGTTAGGGGGAGTTTTAAGGTAGTTATCTTGTTGTATCTAACTCAATTCGAGATATTTCCTTCGGACCGGTCGATAAATTTCCAAATTTGGACCATCAAAAAGATGAGTTTCTCCAATGCTACGGCTAATTTAAATAATTCTTTTTGGCCAATCCATTCATGGCTTTTTAATGAGAGGCGACCCAGCTTAGATTAATGGTTGTTGAGCATTAACCATTGGCATATTCTTTGGATGGCTTTCACTTGGAAAATTTCCCTACAGTTTATCCATAGTGGTCATGGTCCAGGGTGAGTATAAATTATTCAATCACTTCCTCACCACTTCAAAAGCGATGCATTCCCACGTGAAAGTATCAAATGGGCAAAGAAGTATTCCTGGCTTTTGGTTATTTTAAAGGAAGCTATACCTTCAGATAAGCAGCATGATTTCTTCTCCTCTATCCCTTTGCCCCCCTCCCCTCCCCAACCAAGCCACAATGTTTTGTTTAATCAAAGTTACATGATAGTGGGCATTTCCTTTTTAGTCCCACATTCGAAAGGCAAAGCCTGTGGCTTTGTCACCTCATCACTAGGAACTTCGAGAAGTAATCCTGCAAATGTTTCAACTACTGTATATTGGTTGAGCTCCTATCATCATCCGGAAGCTAATATACTGAGATTGAATGTCATTTCAGTAGAAAGATGGCCAATTAAAGAAGTGTGTGAGACCCCAGAAGCAATGTTTGGGGTCTATGGATAAATATGCCTTGTGATATGACTGGGTCACCAAAGAAAAAAAGACAACAAAAAAAAAAACCAACTTTAAGGTGGTTCTTAAAGATGTTTAGCATAATGAAAATTTGATTCAGAAAGATGTTTAGAATGATGAAAATTAAAGGGAGTAGATAAAGAGGAATCTACCAAGTTCATTGGTTAGAAAGCTTTGTGGTGTCTGGACTCCCTGCAGTCTCATAGGATCTTATGGTCTCTTTACTAAAGTGTGTCTTGGAGGCCATTCATTTATGAATAATAATAAAAAGGAATTAAGCTTTCTACCCAAGTACATCAATCAAATGCTCTGAATTATGAGGGAATCCACCAAGTAATGGGTTTTATGAGTGCTGATTTAACAAATAGACATTCCATCCCCCCCACTTATAATATTTTATGATTTCCATCAGCAGCTTTACCTGTGGATACTTTGCCCTATAACATTCCAAATTCCACTTTGGGGCCATGGAAAAATCCTAGTTAACTGAAGAAAAGAGGAGCACGTGTCTGGATTGAAGAGCTGGTTCCCCCACACCTTTTTTTCTCTCATATAATATCTTCTTTGTCACCAAAACTTTGGAGATATTTATATGTTCTCTTCTAAGTTAGAATAAGTATTTTTATCACAACATGTTGGGGGGCATAATATTGTTAATGAACATGTAGGAATAAGACAAATGCGAAGCACGCGCAAGCAAGCAGAGAACGCTCGTGTTAAGAGACTAAAAAGAGGGTTTCAATGGATGATCGGCTTGAAATAAAAGAAAAGGAAAGGAGAATTAGTTGACTGAATGGTGATCTTCTTGTTGAAGATGGAGAGAATTTTGAAGAGCAGAAGGTGAGAGGGAAGGAGCAAGTTTTTAAATGATTTGTTAATAATTTATAATAAAATAAGGGTCCACATCTTTACTAACTATTGTTAAAAAAAAAAGTAGAAACTTTATTATGACCATCCGAAATGGCCTAAAGTAAGTTGTGCATAAAAATGAAGCCGCACAAAAAAAAAACTTCTTTTTCCATAGTTCTTAATTTTATCCGTACCATCTTTGTATATTAAATAAATAAAAGCATGGATCATGTTGTAGATTGCTGTTAGGTAACTCAATGATATTTTGAGTTTCTCCTTACATTTCTATGTTACATGCTAAGATGATGTTGGTCCATTATAATTATATTTTATGGAAATATTAAAAGCAACTTGACTTAATGGGAGAGGCGCAAGGACAGTTAAATTTAACTAAGAGGCGCGCCAATAACCGTTAGGAAAAACCCCCACTACTTTAACAACCTCACTTCACTCAAAACCTGAGCACTTATAGGAGCAGTCCGCCACCCAAAGAACCCCCCTATCCTCCTTTCCCTTCCACTTCCCAAGTTCTTCTCCTAGACCAAAAACCATAGCACTTAGCTCTCTTCTCCTGAGGAGGACGCGCCCATGGTCATGGAAAACCTCGCAGCTTCTTCTCGGACCGAAGCTTTTCCGGTCGGGCTTCGAGTTCTGGTAGTCGATGACGATCCCACCTGGTTAAAAATTCTAGAAAAGATGCTCCGAAAGTGCTCCTATGAAGGTAGTTTGGCCCCAGCTTTGATGGGTTCCTTGTACCTGCTTTCTTTTTTTCTATGCTCAATAGGGTCAGTTGGAGTAGTTCCAAAAATGAGAGCTTTTGGTATTCTTCTCTATGTTTTTGGTATTCTCCTAACTAGAAGATGGATTTTGTTGTTGCTTTGAGTATATGTAATCAGAACTTTTCAATTAGGTAAGGGGTTCTTGCTTCAAATACCGTGTGCTTTTTTCATTTGTATCGTGTCTAATTTGTTTATGCATACTGAGAAATGGCACCTTGCGCATGCTCTGATTGGACGATAGAGTTGGAAGATTTTATAGATTTTATTTTAAGGGTCTTCATTCTATTCATGTAAAGTTGATGGGGTTGAAGTATGTTGAATTTTTCTCAATACAGAGTCTGGAAGTGAGAGATTCTCATCGGTTATCGAGATGTTCATTAAACTGGCTCTCTGAAAGGTGTTAGGAGTTTATGAACCTCTTGTAGAGGGTACAATGAGACAGACTAATTTACTTTACCATCTTGTGATTGAATATTAGTTTACTTGAGATGGTCACAATTTGAAGTGTTTCTTTACCTTGTTCAACTGTCTGTTGTTGAAGTTTGGGAAACATGGCAGGAAAATGAAAATCTCATGCTATTGCTAAGGAACTTATTTAGTCTCTAAACAAAGTACAAATAATACTTCATATATGCGTAATATGATTTCTGTTTTGCAAAGGAATTCTTGGTCTTAGGATATGGTAACGGGTTAATCTACAGGCCTTTTCTTTTATCTTTGTTACATTTCAATGTTGAGTGGATGTTATTTTATAATACATTTTACAGATGAAGCTACAAGGAACTTATATTTTAAAATATGCTACTTTCTATTTAGATAAGAATATATACTTATGCAAGTCGGTGAGCGAATACATACTTTCTATTGTGTTCTGCATTGCCACTTTGTCGGAGACTTCAAACAAATATTTAATAGAATTCATAAGCTTATCATTGATTTCTTGGTATTGAGAGGAGCTCTTTATACATGACTTGGAAGCAGCACATATCTTTGTAGCTGCAAACATTGAAGAGAGTCCATTGTTACGTCTACATGTATCATAGTGAACCTAGTTCGATAATCTTTTCCCCTCAATTTAGTTCTGGAATCAGTGCCTTGTTAATAAGTAACACTTTTGAGATTCATTCAAGTGGATGATGAGAGTCCATCGCTGCATTTACGTATACACGGCTTGCTAAAATGAATTGGTGAGAATGTTAGTGATTGTTCTTCATTTGACTGCTCAATGAAACACACACTGGTCATGAATTGACTGAAAGCTGCTGCTTATGTGTCTAAACTTTCTAACTAAAAGGATTTATGCAACTGGAAGATTAGGATGAGCCATTCTGTCTTCATTCAGTGTGTTCTTACACCATTTAGTATAATAACTTTACTGGCTGGCAATTTTGAAAGCCTAGTATTCAGAAGTTCTAAAATTTTTGCAGGGTTTAGTTGCTATATGTATGCTGATAATTCTTTCAAATTAGGGTGAACTCTAAATTGACAGACCTACTAGAATACAACATCAAATAATTCAAGTGGCTTTATGAAACTTTGGTTGTTGGATCTGATGTAGATGCCAGTGGTTCAAAGCATTCTTTGAAAGTGTCAATGGCACTTGGCTAGAAGGTTGCCTGCACTTCCACTGATATATATTTCCATTTTGGATTAGGTAGAAGGCACCTACTAATCTCACATTATCAGAAAAATCAAAAAAGGAAAAGAAAAGGCTTTATAGAGAATTTTGATCAGCTTTGGTATTTTAACTTACATATAAACATATTTCATTTATATTGTCTAATATGACCTTTATATGATGACATCGTGCCTAAAAAGGTTATAACAAATTGTTCAAAATTTCTGCTTATGATAGAAAGCTGCTCTCTGATCTTCCTATCGGAAGGATCACTTTGTCCTTCTCAGTTTATGATAGGATCTCCTGTACTTTACGCTGCCAGTATAACACTCTTTACCTTTTATTCCTACAAAATTACAGTATCTAGTCCATCATGGATTCATTGTTCAATCTTGTTGCTAAATTTCTCAAGATATTTTTTATCACTTATTTCTATATATATCTTTTTAAGCTTAAGACATTAAAGTATATATTACCTACAATCACATACTAGAATCCAATATAGGCTTCATTTAGTGAATGCTGCTCTTTTTTATTACTCTTTGAATATCTTTTGCTCATCTTGAAATGTTGACATCAATTTTTCTTTGGATTTTTTATCTGATTAATGATATATAAATCTGTGTGTTTTTTGCAATATAGGTAATGATGCTCATGATTCATGATGCAATTTTTTCAAATTTTTCATGTGCACTGCAGTTACTACATGTGGCTTAGCAAGAGTTGCTTTGGAGATGCTTCGTGAAAGAAAAGATCGTTTTGACATTGTAATTAGTGATGTCAATATGCCTGACATGGATGGTTTCAAGCTTCTCGAACATGTTGGGCTAGAGATGGATTTACCAGTCATCAGTTAGTTATCCATATCCAAATTCGTAGCTTTCTGACCATAGAATGCTTTTTCCCTTTAGTTTCCTAAGCCATCTGACTCATATGTACATTAAGTCTCAATGACCATATTTTGCAAATGTTTGCAGTGATGTCCATCGATGGGGAAACAAGTAGGGTAATGAAAGGTGTTCAACATGGTGCCTGTGATTACCTTCTTAAGCCTGTGAGAATGAAGGAGCTAAAAAATATATGGCAACATGTTTATAGAAAGAAAATGCACGAAGTGAAAGAGATTGAAGGTCATGATATCAATGAGGATCTTCAAATAAGAAATGGACCTGAGGATTTTGAAGACAGGCTTGTATTGAATGGAACAGATATGAACTCTGTGAGAAAAAGGAAAGATGTGGACAGTAAAGAACATCCTGATCAAGAATTTTGTGACCCTGCAACTGTTAAGAAAGCTAGAGTGGTTTGGTCTGTGGATCTTCATCAGAAATTTGTGAATGCTGTAAACCAAATTGGAATTGACAGTAAGTATCAGCTAGCAAACTTCTATGGCCCTCTCAAGCACTCTGCATTTTCTTTAACCTGAAGTCTGTGCAGAGTAGAATTCGAGATTTTATAACCTCTTTTGAACAGTGTCCCATAAATGTTTGTTTTTATCATTGTTACTTGCTTTCTAAGCTTTCATTCAATGATGTTTACGTGTCATGATTATTTATCTGTACTTGCAGAAGTTGGTCCAAAGAAAATACTTGACTTGATGAATGTTCCCGGATTAACGAGGGAAAATGTTGCCAGCCACCTACAGGTAAGATCTCTCTCGGTATCTATTCCTAAACAAGAAAAGCTGTTAGAAAACTACAGTGAACAATCATGAAAGCTTTATAATATGAATGACTATGCTTGTGTGGCTTGTATACGAAAGCTCGCACAGATACTCGAAACATGGTTCAAAGTTTCACCTGAAATTCAAAGTTCTATTAAAATGTTTTGCTTCCAGCTAAGACCAATCCAAAACTTGGTCCCATTTTAGAGTTTTGGTGAAACTAACCAATATAAACTTTGTAAATAAGCTATTCCAATTTTTGCTCTTCTATTCATTTTATAAATATTGGCACACATTTAATCTAGTTTAAATTTATAGTTTGTGAGTTTTGGGAAGGTTTAAAGCAATACAATGTTGTGCTCCAAAAAGATTTAGAGGCAAGTGAATTTTTCAACATAGTTTTCACTAGAACAGAACCTGAATCTCATTGGTAGCTTGATGGTTAAATGTTAGATTCTCAGCAAACAAGAAATGATATGCTATACTCTAAATATGACTTTTACTTATTATTTTAAAATATAATATTTTGTTTGTCTCAATGTAAAACCATTAAATGATACATCTGAAGACAACAAACAATAAAATGTACTTTAAAGTGATGACTAGTTTTTTTTTTCTTAACCTATTTTATTTATATTTTTCTTCTTTTTCTGAATTTTCAGTGTTCAATTATTTTAAAAATCAGATTGAATTAAAAAACTGGAACCAAAACTGCTGAAACAAAAGACAAAACCGAACTTTTTAGCATTGACTTGAATGTGTGTTTATGGAAATTATGTAGTAAAGGGACAATTTTTCTTTTAGTTAGAAAGTGTGATCATAACCATCCAACCTTCCCCTAACTATTCGAGGGTTGTTTTTGGATTCTAATTTGCCAGGCATTCTCATTTATATTTACTTGGGATGCATTTGAAGGTTTACCATGTCTTTTCTCATACTGTCTGTTACCTTGGATTTCCCCTCCTTTCCTTGCATCCTTAAACACAAATAAAATACCCCTAACATCTCAATCTGTTCTCTATCATTTTCTCCTCTTGCGCAACTCTCGTAGCTATTTTAAATACTCATTTGTCACTTTATCCTTCCTAGTTTTATCACACTTCTACTTTCACATTCTCATTTTGACTAAATTCAACTTGTATATTAGATCCTTTTTATCGTTCAGCATTCTAAACCATATAACTTTGCAGGCCTTGTTGTTGTTCCAGAAAATTTTCCATTAAGCCACCAAAGCATGCATCGATCACATAATACACTGGAAGCATCTATCCACTTCATGCAACCAACTCTGCTTCTATCACACAAGTCTTCATCTACTCTCTACATTATTTTGTAGAATGCATTTTAACTAACAAAATGAATCATTTTGTGCATTTGTACTCCATCAATTTTAACTGGGGCCTCATCTTTGTTTTTTAATTTTACTAGAATTGCACTCTGTATGTTCTATTTTTGTTTTGCTGATGTTTGAGTCCTTACCTTCTAAAGCTTTCTATCATAAATCCGATTTAACATTTGATCTTGTTCTTTTCCCATCAGTCAATAATATATCATGTGCAAATAACATACTCTATGGTGCATCTTCTTTAATATTAGATTTATTCTAGTTGACCACTCCAACATGTACACTTATTTTCCACATTTATGTTTACTTTTTCTCAGTCAGCTTTAGCTGATGCCAATTTAACATCCTAACCAAAATATGTAGGCTTTCAAGCCACAGTTCATATATAAACAAGCATGCAATACATGAACCATTTTAGAGTATTTTTTAATACAAAATACAACTAAATTCAATCAAGGAGTCTATGAGCTACTTAGTATATTAGACATAAAGAAAGCTATAAATCATGGTAAGTAGAAGAGTAGAGAAACTGATAATTGATACATGCTTCACTCTCTGGTGGAAGATCAACTTTAAAATTTTGATTATTATAATATTAGAATTAAGGAAGAAAAGGGAGAACCTAAGTCCATGATCAAGAAATGACATCAAATAATCACTACAAGCAATATGTGATGTAAGATGAGACCCAGTCATGTAATTAAGAGATGACATTTCAACTGTCATAGTATACGGAAAGATATTCTGTTTATTTCTTAATGCAAAATATACATTTTTTTACCTTTGTTACTATATTTCTGATAACATACAACATCTAATCAGGGTATTAGCTAGTGGTCTGAGTATGTTATGACTTAATTTGAGATGTTGTCTCCATCTTCTTTTCTCAAATAGTAAATGAAGTATTTTTAGCATATTTATCATGCAGAAATATCGTCTCTACTTGAGTAGATTACAGAAGCAGAATGAAGGAAGAACTTTCAGTGGAAATATGCAATCTGATTTCAGCTCCCAGGATGTCTCAGAAAACTTCGACCTGCATAACTCAACCCAAACGCAACAAAATGGTGCATCTTCAAAGTACATCTATACAAATCAAAAAATCTCAGAGCAAGGGATCGCCCCAGATGCCTGTGCAGATGACTTCAAGGGAGTAGTGTCTTTGCAAGTTACAGATCGTAAACAAGCTTTATTAAGTGATGTTCCTGACTCTCAGAAGGTCAGCGGTGTCTCTCAGTTAGGAGTACTGCTTTCTTTCAAAGATATGATGCCAATTGTTGACATGAAGCCACTGAAGCCTTCCATATCAAGGCACCAGCCATGGAATGCTGGTATTCCAGTAGTGCAATCTATGCAGTGTCCAAAACATAACCATGAACATTGTAGCTTGTTTGAGGACTGCTCATGTCTGCCCAAGCCTGACAAAGAACCTCAGGGTTTTGTTGATCATTTTCATACCCCTACATCACTCATCTCAATCACATGCAACAGTGAGGATGATATGTCTGGTCTTTCTGAATTCAATCCAGTTCAGACAAATCAGAAAAGCAGCCACTCTAAAGCTATATCACCCATGTCTTTTATGACTAACCCTGTATCTGTTCAAGTTGATAGTGGTCTAAGCAGTACTCAAGACTTCGGAGCAACATGCGAAGAAGATGGAGAAACAAACAAGAAAGAATACTACTATGATCAAACATGCAGCGGGCGGATACCTCCACCACTAGAATTGAGCCTTAAAAATGAGACAGATCTGGCGTCTCTGCCTGAAGAGTTGCAGTTGTGTTCTCTTCAGGGCATTGGTTGCTTTGAGAATCTAGGGCTGAATAGCATGGAGATATTTCAGTACAATGATTCAACATCTGCGATAGAAGTTTACAGTAACTGGAATGACGGCTTGGAGTTTAACTGTGATTATTTGTATGACTCAGTGGATTACCCTATGATAGATGAGTGTCTTTTTGCCTAATCACTCTTTGAATATCTTTCTTCAAATCAACCTCTGCTGAAGAAGGATACTACTGCTCATCCATATGTTACCATATGGTTCCTCTGGTGAGGAATTAGCGAGATAGCATCCGCACCTGATCAATGGATTGAAATGTATGGTCTTACCACTTAATTAGGGCATGCATGTACCGTAGGTAAAACTATGATAATATATACTTGATATGTATGGATGTTGAGAATTCTGCATCTTTAACCCTTGAAAATGACGGCGCCTTAAATGTTATTTTACTGCATAGATTGATTGTAACATTGCACTTCATGAGAACGCAGCTAGCTTGTTATACTTTTACAAATTTGCAAGCATCTACATGGAAATGCACAGGTGTATTTCTACATTAATATTTCTTGTCAGATAACTAAAAGAAGTGGCTGATTTTAGAATATCATTAGTTCTACCATTCAGCATGTAAAGGAAAAGTCATTTAGGTGTTCCTCGTTCGTTCTTTGGGATTTCTTAACAATGCATTTAAAGATCAATTTTCTTTGTAACAATAGATCAACATCTCTCCCCTTATATCTCAATAAGTCACCGGACAGATGTTTAATTTTTCGATCATTTTTCTATCAGAACTTTGAAGTAATATGAACCATTGAAATCCCAATTTTCCACAAGGAGGCTGAACTTGAAGACCAACAGCTTATCTGATCGACAAAAATACATGCAACTCTGTTGCAGAAAAATAGAGGCCATCTTGAGTTCACATATACTTTTGTTCCACCCCATTTGTGAATAAGTATTGTTGGAAAGTAATCTGCACTCCCAGTTTGTGCATGTAACCCAGTATATCCACAATAACTTGAAGTAAGAAGGAAAGATGTATTGCTATGCACATTGTTTTCTCTTTTTTATATTTTACAATTCTTGAAGCATGATATAGCTAGGTCTGCTATACCGGTATTACGCACCATGCCAGCAGCTTACCGATATGGTACGTGTCGGCAGAGTACACTCCTATTTTAACATGGTACGCTGCTCAAGATGAGACAATAGCTGTACCGTGAGTCAGTATAGTGGTATATCAAGCCCTTATACTTTACCGATACCTTATCGGTATGGTACATTATGCTCGGTACCAGGTGGTATGGCTTGGTATGGCAAGCCTTGCAATGTGAAACCACACTATTCCTATCTCTCTAGATGTAAATCACTTGTTGATCAAAGGAGTTTAATATCTTTGGTGATATATAATATTTAAACATTACAATTGGAATAGAAACTATATATGTTGTGCAAAACAAACTACAGCTCTATACTAACCAAAATTTAACTTCCTTTCTCTAGGAAAGATGTTTCTCTGCAAAGCATAGTGGTAACATAACATAGAAACAGGCCCAACTGAAATTTCTCCATGTGTAATGATATGTATTGGAGGAAACTATGCATGGTAGCTTAGCTGATAGATGATATTGGAAAGAAAACAACCTCCGGCTTGTGCAACAAATGACAGGTTTATAATCACTAGTTGTGACATCAAGTAAAAAAAGATAAGGATTTTAGTATTGCATGCTGGTGGTGTTCAGATATGGCATCGGCAAGGCATTGCATCAAGTAGCTGATAGTCTGATACTGTGCCAATAAGAGATGCTGATGAGACACTGGCACAACATATATATGCATTCGTGCATGTTGTGCCTTACTAATTTGCATTGAAATCCATGCTTCTTTTGTATATATGAAAAAGATGGGAAAACCCCACCGAAATATGTTATTAAAATGGAGAAAAATTATCACATACTACTGAAGGTTGATGGTTAATTGAGGAAATGAAGAAGAAGAAGAAGAAGAAGAAGAAGAAGAAGAAGAAATGTTTTTGTAGTAAGAGTTAGTCGGTCACCATATCCATTGATCAATTCAGCTAGCTCTTGCCCATCGAAGCAAGCGACATAAATCGATATGGTGACCCCCTCCATGCAGTGCAGCTCACTTTCTTGGAAGGTCATGGCTTGTCCATCTCTCACCTCATTGCCGGTGGCACCTCCATGGCCATCATGCCATGCATGGTTGGACTCTGCCTCAGTGTTCCCTCCTCGACCTCAGCTCATCCACCATGCATTGTTAAAGAAGATGCAGCAGCTATAGATAAGCCTGCGAGCGATAACGAGGCTTGTAGGAGGCAGCTATGATCGAGTGCAGGTCCCAACACGAATCGAGGCAGTCGCCGGCGCCCATCTTGCTGTGCCTTGCGGTGGAGGTCGGTGTGATGATGGAGATTTGGTTGTGGTTGAGAGCAGAGGAGATGGAGAGGGTGGAGAGGGATCCTGCATTCCTTGACTTCATCTCTCTTGTTATATTAGAAGTCTCTTCTCCCGGAGAACTAGCACAAACATGCTTTCTTAGGCGAAAATAGACAAAAAAGCAAGATGATTAAGCTTTGGAGGTTTTAGCATAAACGTGAGATGTTCTGCTGGGCTTTGACCAAGAGCCGAAGGGTTTCTGAGCTATTAAATCATTTCCATTGAAAGAAAGATGATAGATGATATCGCCTGGATTTGACACCCACCAAAATAACAGCGCCGGCTCGGCCGACCAATAACTAGGCGACATATGGCATCTGCAGTCAACTGTCGAGCGAATCTTTGGATGGACAGTGGGATGGTTATAGCTCGGACTGATCTTGGGACATCAAATAAGGAAGGCATAACCAACCAAGAAGGCTGATAAAGAAGGGCGGGCTTTGCCCGTCCAAACCAAATCGCAACGGATTCTTACTCTCCTCTCTATATAAACTAAATTAGAAGATTCCAGGTAAGAAGACTTCACCTCGCTTTTAGCTAATTGCTGGCATTCTTAGAACGTCTCAGTTTTATCAACACTACCTGACTTGGGCATCAGAGGATCCTCCGCCAGATACGTTCCAGCAATATCTAATTGTTCTTCTTTGCTCGTAGGTCGGATCCCATGCGTGTAGACCAGCTCCATCCGAGCCAACCAGTCACCGTTCGCCGAATTGCCTAACTCCATTAGATCGGATTTTGGGCAGCAACAATAGACATGTTGCTTGATATTTCCCAATTACCTCATAGATTCAATTGAGCCATTAAATGGCTTGGATGATATAAAGAAGTGCATGTAATGAGAATAGAGGCATGGAGAAGAACAAGATGTCAAGAACACGAGGCAAGAGAATGTGTATTTTATTGTTATGCTTCAATTTAAGAATTATGAACAACCACCTAATTGATCTCCATCATATGACAACAGCTAATCTGGCTATAATCAGTACTATACTGCAAGGGGAAGGGGCCAAGCTGAGGTTTGGTCTTCAGCTACTGTATAGGAAAAGGAAGAATTCAACATTAGGCTCTCTGTTTCTTCTATTTTTTGGAAAAATGGGAAGTGCATGAGCATTTATTTTTCTGATACATATACTCAGTTAATCAAGCTGAGTGTGGGGCTTGTCATTAAAGGTGAAAGATAAATAAAAAATTATGGAAAACTGGAGCCTGAATTCCAAGATTCAGCAAGAAAATTCACCAGGAGGAAGACTGGATAAAGGTCTATTGCTATGGCTCTACCATCTATTATTTAGTTCTAATTAGATTTTCTTAGATTCATTGGAGAACAAAGTTTCGAACTTCGTTTTGGTATGATACTCCCATGGACTAAATGTATGAGAATATTTTCCATTAATTCATTTTTAAATTGGATGTTGATGCTCATTTCACTTCTCTCTTTATTTTAGTTTAATTTTCAGTTGCTATTGAATACATGATTATTTTGATTATTTATCATTTGGCCTATATTAATATTGGATTGGAAGAATTCAACTCTTCCAGCTTAGTTTAATCTATGGATCCGGCGTTTATGTCTTTTATCATAATCCTGCTCTTTTAAGAAATGGTCCTACCTAATCACTTGGCAGGTAACTTTCATAGGCCAAGTCAAGGCAAGTTGTGGAGCTCTTCAAACTTTGGTTAAAAAAAAGAAAAGAAAAGAAATTATATCCTGCTACATGCAAATAATCACAACCGCTCATTTGTGTAATATTGGATTGGAAGAATTCAACTCTTCCAGCTTCGTAAAATCTATGGATCGAGCGTTTATGTCTTTTATCATAATCCTGCTCCTTTAAGAAATGGTCCTACCTAATCACTTGGCAGGTAACTTTCGATAGGCCAAGTCAAGGCAAGTTGTGGAGTTCTTCAAACTTTGGTAAAAAAAAAAACAAATTTTGAAGAAATTATATCCTGCTGCATGCAAATAATCACAACCGCTCATTTGTGTAGTAATGCACCGAGACGAGTGCTGATGAATGGGGCCTACAAGAACGAGTGCCTATGATTAACCGTGTGCGTGGCTATGTGATGCACAGTGTAGGGTATAATTTCTCCAAATTTAGAGATGTTTTATCTCATAAGCTATATCTAGTGGTGAGGAGGGGAAAGGAAGGGTCGTCTTAAAAGCTCTATACATGGTTTCTATGCACAAACATGCGCTAATCATCTATCAATGTGGAAGACTGGAATTGGAAGTAACTACTTGCTAAGATGATTAAGCCTATGTATCATGTATCACATACCAATTTATGTTAAGGCATCTGGTTATAAAGCTTCATTGTTTAGATAATTATGCTCTCAGATGCAGTGACACAGATGGTAAGCTCCATCAATTGCCACTTGGTTCTAACTGTATATTATTATATTCCTTTCTTAATGGAATCCTAGTTTGGATTTTTTTTGGTGAATATTTTGGATTTTTTAAGTCAAAAGCCCCGGTTGCTGGGGTTTTAAAATAAAGAATTTTTTTTGCATGGATATCTTTCTAAAAATTTAAATTTACGTAAATACTTTCTTAAAATTTATATTTATTTTTGTACCATCATAAAACACTATTTTTGTACGAATGCTCCTAATATAATGCTTCTTCTAACACTATTAATAAAAACTATAGTTATTTTAATTATAAATAAAATAAAATTTTAAAATTATTTTTTGTATTTTATCGTGATTGTCTTATAAATATTTTTTTTGCACATCTATCTATTAAAAATATTTTAGTCATAAAATAAAAATAAAAAATTGAATAGTAAAATAAATATGTTACGAGAATATATATACAAATATTAACCTGGGGAGAATATTTATGTAAAATTTGATATTTCCGAAATACTCATGCAAAAAAACCCCTAAAATAAAACTTCTTCCATAAAATCTTCTATATAAAAACTTTTTTTTTAAAAAAACTCAGTTATCGTCATCTTGTTTATATATATATATATATAATCGTTTTGACCGAAACTTCCTCGCCTTCTCTTCACCCCGAAAGACATGAATTTTTAGATCTCCGCCACAATCCCCACATCGGCTCCGATGGCGAGAATAGGGGCGGCGGTGGTCGTGGTCGCGGTGGTGGTGGCGCTGGGAGCAGTGCCGCCGGCGTCGGCGGCGGCGGAGGAGGAGGAGGGGCAGAAGGCGCCGTGGAGGATCCACACGCTGTTCTCGGTGGAATGTCAGGACTACTTCGACTGGCAGACGGTGGGGCTGGTCCACAGCTTCCGCAAGGCTCGCCAGCCGGGCCCCATCACCCGTCTCCTCAGCTGCACCGACGAGGAGCGCCGCCGGTACCGGGGGATGGGCCTCGCCCCCACCTTCGAGGTCCCCTCCATGAGCCGGCACCCCAAGACCGGCGATTGGTGAGCATCCGCTTGCTTTCCTTCTTGTTATCTTTTTTTTTTTTATAATTGGTTGTTTTGATTCCATTTGGCGTTGAATCATGAAAATGTTGAGAACTTTGTTGGAATCACATCAAACGGTGCTACTTGGGAGCATGGGCAGGACTTGATTCCTAGTAAAGTTGGCTTTTTGTAATGAAATTTTGTGTCAACGAGTATTCTGTGTAACTAGATAGCAACTGTGGATAGCTTGAGTGATTCAACACTATGACTTTCATATGAGGTGTGTGGGGGTTCTTCTGAGTTTTATGAAGTTTGTTCTCAGAAATATATGCATCTTTCCTTCTGGGCCAAGTGCTGTTCTTGATTATACAACAGAATATGTTTCTTTTTGTGCTCTTTAGATGCAGATTAGTGGAACATTAATTTTGTATATTTGCTTTCCTTTATGGGAATGCTGAAGTTGATGCATCTTTTTAAACCTGGCCTGTCATTTGCTTGTTTTCTTGAGCAATTTTGTTTTATTTTTATTATTCTTGTCGCAAATTGCCTGCTTGATTCTGTAAAATTTTGTCTGTCTCCGATATTTATGGGAGATCCATTGTGCAGTGCTATACGTCCCTATTCTTGAAGCTTTGCCGCCCCCTCCACTTTACTATTTGTGGAGACAATTCGGTTTCCACATAATTTAAGGATTCAATTTTTGGTTACAATTCTCTTGGCTCCAATGTTAGCAGCTTCATCCAGAAAATAGTAAAAAAATGAAAAAAGAAAATAAATAATAATTGAAGGAAATCAAATTGGGAATTTATATAAAACATAATTTTGGAGTATGTTTTTCTCTTTGAGATTTTATGTGCATGGTTTGGAAACTTTTGGTCTGAAACTGACATAAAAAGTTACCAAAATACGAAAAATTGGATTAAATATGATGAATCCGCATTGTGGAGAGCCTTATCTACTTCACAAATATATCATCGCTTCTCTCTCTCTTTTTAAGAAAACTGCTGGAACCCTAAAAGTATATCTTAAACCTGAAAAAAATCCACCCGAATTTCTTGAAACCAAACACCTAAATGCTTCTGATGTTCTTATATTTTGCAAATTCATGCCCAACTTCAGAATCACTATTAAAAGGTCGGACTCACTGGTTATAGGAAAGTTCTCTTTTAACTTAAAAGAAACTAGGAAATGACCCAAAAGTATCAATTTCATAGTTTATGCAATGAACAAAGAAATGGCCAAAAATAACACTGAATACCCAAGATTCATTATTTTTAGCAATGATGGTCCGGAATGGCGAAAATGGACAGAGACCTAGGTTTGCTGAAACTAATCAAAACCACCAAAAATGCTGAAATCTGATCAATTTGGGATAAAAATAAAATAAAAAAGAAACAGATATATTTTGGTCAAAATGTTGTTATTATGGCTGAAACTCAAAACCTTAATACTGATTCCACTAATGAAGTTTCTGGTTCGTGGTTTAGCTTTCGGGACAGCAAGGACAAATCTGCATTGGGTTGAATTTCCTCATGTCAAAGGAGTAATGCAAATTGTGGTTTGAGAGTCACAACCCCTCTTCACAGTGTGGGTTTTAGAATGACAGACTCATCTTTGGCATTCAGTTTAAAGCACATGTAGTCCTAGAACATACTTTTCCAAGAAGAGGCGTTGGGGGGAGAGAGATCCTTCTGTATAAAAAAAAAGGAAAGAAAAACAAGGCACCATGCAGAGGTTCTTGGAGTGTGGCTTCAGATGCCCAACTCAGGAGTTCTGATTATAAATAATAGATTATGCCTTTTGTGTGAAGTCGGTCCACCAGAGACAAGTCTAACAATTAGATGCCATCTACCATGGCAACCAGACAACTGAAGTGTATGGGCTTTTCTTCAATTATGTAAGTTTTGAGTAAGAGAAACCACAATACTGATCCTTCTATATCTCTATGCTTGGATAAATGTACAACAACTCTAGTAGACTCTAATAGCATAACAGTGTAAGATCATGAATGCATGAACATTTGATATAGAATTTTCCTTTATACTATAAGCTAACAGGCTGATTAGGACAAACTTCCAACACATTGTTCATATTGTACTATAAATTTTACAGCATTTACATCGTCCAGTGCTTTTTTTACTGTAGAATAATTAGCCCAGGATTTCATTGCCAGCTTCGTAGCGTTGACTTTTCTTCAGTCATGACTCATGAATTATTCAAGTGATGTTTTCAAAGGCTTATCTAGTTGAACCGACCAATCGAATATTAAGTTTTCTATGAGTATATGAGTTCTCCCAAAAGACTATGACATTACATAACCATGACTAGCTGTTAAACACCTCTCTGAATCCGGAAATATGTAAACAAAGTATCACAATTCCTCAAGATGTACAGCTTACATGAGACTGACCCTGCTGATCCAGCGGACTGGCTAGGGTGATGTATGGTTGCGGATAGCTGTATGGCTATAATGTTGGTAACTTGATCTTGTGATCCTATGTTGTCATAGAGTTCTTGCATGCTTGGGTTCAAACAGGTAGTTTTAGGTCTTTAACATTTATATTAACTTTGGTGAAAAATATTCTTTGGATATTAAGTACCTAGCATGTAAAAGGTCAAGAAGATTATTCTAGGGGACCTATTCTCTACTACGTATGCATGAAGACATTTTTGGCAGATTATATGTAGGTTTAATATCCACTGGTTTACTGTCATACAAAATCAAAAAGTATTGCTCTCCTATTTCTTTCTAATTCCATTTCAATGCCACAAGTGCTTCAGTAATATCATATTATTGAATTTTTTTACTTTTGTTTTTTCCCTGAAATTTATGTGTTGCCTTTTGCTTCAGTAATATCATCTGAATTTTTACCATTTCAATGCCTTTTCATCTTACCTGTAATTTCTTTTGATTTCTCTGCTTCTGATTATCTTATGAAAAGTTGCCCTTATTTATTGGTCATGAGTCCACAACATCTTGAACTGACTTTTTTTCCCAGCTATCAAGCATCTGTATGTTTCTCCCTATGCATTTGCTCTGCTACCTTAAAGCATTACATTTTGTATTTAAGTTGATCTCTTGATTTCTCTGCTGTCTTTTTCTCCGTAATCAGAGGAATAGCTTTCATCTTCCTCCTTTTCTAGAGCTATTCTATCATGTCTCAAAAGCTTCTTCTAGACTCAAGTGTTTAACAAGCTCTCAGCATTGTCCTTTGTTGCTTGCAGGTACCCTGCTATCAATAAGCCAGCTGGGATTGTGCATTGGCTTAAACATAGCAAAGATTCAAATAATGTTGATTGGGTTGTAATCTTAGACGCAGATATGATCATTCGAGGTCCTATAATTCCTTGGGAACTCGGCGCAGAGAAAGGCAAACCAGTTGCAGCATATTATGGGTATGAATATTCACTTCGTGATCATTTTGTTGATATATCATATTCAAACCATGTAATAAGGAAAAGGATGAATTAGTTATTATCTTTGTTAAATGAATATAAGCTACCAAACCGGAGAAGGACTCCTAATTTCTAAATGTTGGTGGGGTTTCTGTCTTTTTTATTGTTGATTTAAGTCAGCGCTTGCTGTTTCTTCAATTATGTTTTATTATAATCTTTTTGTCATTAAATAGACTGGTACTTCCACTTGCCAAGTGAATTTCTTTATTTTCCAAGCTTGAACTTATGTTATGATATAAGTAATCAGAATTTTACATATGAACTTAATTAAGTCTTCAGCTGGGGACTTATCATCGGTGAAAAACTATATCATGCATATGGTTATTAAATATTATTTAATGCTATAATTGTCTGAGTTTTGTAAGTTGATCCTATTAATTTTTCATTTTTTTTACCATAAAATCTTTCATTTCAGATTTTATCATTTGCTATTGTTACTGACAGTTGCTGAAAGACAATTTGTCTTAGGAAACAATTGCTAAGACTGGCAATTTATGAATGAGATAAGCAGTACTTATCATCGTAATATATCCAAATTTTCTTTGATCCCCTGCTTGCTTATTTCTCCAACTGCTACAATGATGCCGGTTGGCAGATATCTACATTTTTCACTGGACTTTTAACACCTAATAATCACTACAAGCTATTTTTTCTTATAATTTTTTTTAATTTATTATATATTTTTATTTTTATGCTCTCTTATGGATCCTTCATTGACTTTTGTCCATTTTTCCCTCTTTTAATTAGATATTTAAGGGGATGCAATAATATTCTTGCAAAATTGCACACAAAGCATCCAGAATTATGCGACAAGGTTGGTGGGCTTTTTGTGATGCATATTGATGATTTAAGGGCATTAGCACCTATGTGGCTTTCAAAGACAGAAGAAGTGCGAGAGGACCGGGCGCACTGGGGAACCAATATAACAGGTGACATTTATGGCCAGGGCTGGATCAGTGAGATGTATGGATATTCCTTCGGTGCTGCAGAAGTAAGAAAATTTGTTATTGTTTTTAAAGAATCTTTTAGCCGCAATATAATGTTGCTTCTTTGTTATGATATATTTTCCTTGACATAGATTTACTTTCTTTTCATTTCATGATCTGCTTGAACAGGTAGGCCTTCACCACAAGATAAATGATGATTTGATGATATATCCAGGTTATATTCCAAGACCTGGTATTGAGCCAATTCTCATGCACTATGGCCTACCATTTCAAGTTGGGACATGGTCTTTCAGTAAGTTAGAGCATCATGAGGATGGCATTGTCTATGATTGCAACCATTTTTTCCCTTCACCCCCTTATCCTAGAGAGGTAAGCGGCACATTGAAATTGTATCACAACATTATATTTGTATTTACAACTTTATGCCCAAATGTTAAAAATCATTGCTTCTAAATTATTTTCTGTTCCTATTTCATGGAGCTTATGCAACATTTTTACGACTGATAATGCCATGCTTCATCAACAATTGTGACAGTTACTAGTGTGCAGGTTGAGATGATGGAATCTGATCCAAACAAAAGGCGGGGCTTATTTTTGAGCATAGAATGCATTAACACTTTAAATGAAGGTCTTCTGTTGCACCATGCATCAATGGGGTGTCCCAAGCCACAGTGGTCAAAGTACTTAAGTTTTTTAAAAAGTAAGAGATTTTCAGAGCTCACCAAGCCGAAGTTCCTAAATCAACATCAGATGCACGATGAGAAAACTGAGCAAAAACAATTCTCGGATGAATCAGGAAGGGCACATCCAAAAATTCATACCCTTTTCTCCACTGAATGTTCACCTTATTTTGATTGGCAAACAGTAGGCCTTGTCCATAGCTTTCATTTGAGTGGCCAGCCTGGTAATATCACACGCCTTCTCAGTTGTACTGATGAAGACTTGAAGCGATATAAGGGCCATGACCTGGCTCCCACGCATTATGTTCCATCTATGAGCCAACATCCACTGACAGGGGATTGGTAACCTACCATTCACACCATTGTTGATCTTAAGCTTAAAAACCTGTTATTTAGTCAAGCATTTCAGTGTTTTGGCTAAGTAAAACCTTATTACTGTGAAATGTCTGATTCTGAATCTTGTAAAGTGCACACACTCACAACAAACAGTAAATTGCATAATAAGCTTGTTCGCATTGCTGAGATGAATACATAAGCAACTATCTTAGCATAAAAAGGAAAAGACAATGTAGGCATGTAGCACTGAAAAATTCCCGAGAACTGGTCTTTTAGCCTGTAGTCACTGCCAAAATGATTGTTCTGGGATAATTATCTGGATATCTTGATAAGAAATCATCTGTCCCCTGAAGTGTTAAAATAATACATGGTCCTTTTTTTCTGACATGTAATACAGTTACTATATTTTCTCTAGAACATATTTCTGTTCATGTTCCTTTGTTAGTGCTGTCCATTGTATTGGGAAGCAACTGGACTTTTTTTTTAAAAAAATTTGTTTTGTCTTGTTCATATTATTTGCTGTACAAGAGAAATTAGAGAATTTTGAATATGAATGAAACACCATTATGTTGGCTGGACACTAAAATCTTTGATAAGAAATTTGATGATTAAAAGTTGGATGACAAACCATCGAACTTGGTGATCCACACCATTGATCATGACTAAACCACTAAAAATACTTGAAAACCAAAAATCATTTATTTTGATACTTGCCTACATATGCATCAAATGGGTGCACAAACAGTCATCTAAATTCTAGTTCTCAAATTTTATATAACATGTACTTCCATTTGTATGTGTTTACCTGAATCAGTCAAATACCTTCATGACATTTTCCATGGCAACTGTGTCAGACTGCGAACAAATAGATTCTCTTTTTTTTTGCTGAAGCAATACTGTTTAATACAACATCTGTGAATTTCTAACAGCTCTATTAAACAAAGCCTCAGATTCGTTTGAAAGCCTATGAACTGTACAGTATATCATAATATCAATGGGGTTCACTCCTTTCTAGTATGAAAATTGATCTGCAAATTTCTAGTCTTATGTCAGCCAAATTCCTGAAGTGAATGTTAAATTCTTATACTGGAACTCTGTCTTTGGTATATACTGATTCACTTAAATCAAATGCTTTTGTCAATTTAATGTTCTTATAAAGAAAGAAATTTGACATGACCATAACGAAGACTGCAAAACCAGCATTCATGAATCTTCCTTTAAATTTAATCGACCTGTTAGCCATCTACCCAGTGGATTTGGTTGCTTTATTGAAGGGTTGTTGTATCACGCATATGCTATGATGATAATCTGCGTACGTCTTTACCATATTAGGTATCCGGCTATCAATAAACCAGCAGCTGTTCTTCACTGGCTTAACCATGTGGAGACCGATGCAGAGTTCATAGTTATTTTAGATGCTGATATGATAATGAGGGGTCCCATTACACCTTGGGAGTATGGTGCACAACGTGGGCATCCTGTTTCGACTCCCTATGAGTAAGAGGAGGGTACCTTTTTTCAAAAAAAAAAAAGAAACTAGAGTTCATTTTGTTGTTTATTTGTTCTCATTGTCCTTCTTTCATTTCCTTATTTCAGATACCTTATTGGATGTGACAATGAGCTTGCAAATATACATACTCGCAATCCCTCAGCTTGTGACAAGGTTGGTGGAGTCATAATAATGCACGTAGATGACCTGCGGAAGTTTGCTTTATTGTGGCTGCACAAGACGGAGGAGGTTCGAGCTGACAAAGCTCATTATGCAACGAATTTCACTGGTGACTTATATGCTTCTGGTTGGATTAGTGAGATGTATGGTTACTCCTTTGGTGCTGCTGAGGTATGGAATATATGGTTCATCATCAATACTGATGACCTGAATATTGACAGTTCAGGAAGGCATGTCTGCACTTGGATTTCTTAATGCACAGGATATTGAATATGCATGACAAAGTGACACTGTTATACCAATCCATGGAGAACATTTTATTAATGTATATGATCTGATGCAGACTTCAAAATAACCCGTGAAATTGCCTGCATCGCCTTTCTTGATGCCTGGGCCTTTTCTTGCTTCATGCCAGCAACTATTTTGCAATGATTTATTCAGACTTACTTTAGATCAAATAATGCCGTACCTTTTAATCAGAATATTCTTAGATTCTCGTTTTATAACCTTCTTAATGGTACATAATATTATTTGTAATTAAGATGATTATTAACTGCAATTTTTCCTTAGAAACTTAAGTACTCCTTAAAAAAAGAAATCCATGTCTGCAAATTCCCCCATGTTAGGATGCATCAAACACTTTGGATGTGTTTCAGATGCTTCAGAATATGACTGACCCTAGTTGTGTTCAGGTGAAGGAGTCAGAATTTACAAAAATAGCATTGCCAAAAAAAAAATGTAAGATCAGAAAAAAGGATGATTAAGAATTTCCAATGTTTTGCAAGAGCAAGCATGCACGCACGTGAGAGAGATAGAGATAGAGATAGATAGATAGAGGGAGAGAGAGAGAAAGTTACATTTTATTACCTTTAATATTTATACTTCTTCCTTCTCTACCTCTTATTCTTTTATCTAAGGCAGACAATGTTATCTAGTTTTAAGTTGCTTTAGGAAAAGTTCTACTTCGGTGGACCTTCAAATAGTTGAAGTGCTTATGCATCGATCTTAGGATGTATCAAATCATATTCGTCTTCGAACAAATTGGCAAAAATTCTGTGATCTTGTTATGAGCTGAAACAAATTCCAGATTTGAGTAGATCTGAGCATTCATCTTTTTTCTTTTCTATAGACGAACAGCATGAAAAAGACTAAAAGTAGAGGAAGAGAAAAGAAAGGTTCACAAAGAGCAGAAGTATAAAGAAAGGAGATGATAATAGTGTAAATCCCCGTAAAGCAGTTATTTCATTCAATAAAATACATAAGCTATACATAATTCATCACTCCTTATGGGTCCACATTCTGTAGACACTCAAACAGCCCGGCATCAACATTTCCTACTCATAGAAAGACTGCCAATTTACCTGTAGTGAACCATAAAAATTATTCCCTATCAACCCAGAACTTATCAAATATATTCGCTTTTCCAGCAAAAGATAACTAAAGACTTTCCAAGAAAACAGTAAATTCATAATTCCATAGGTTCCAATATAAAAGGCTTTAAAATCTTTCCAAATCAAGATCCTAATGAGTTTAGGACTCTTCTAATCCAATCTAAACTCAACATAAGGCCTTTATAATCTTACTCCTAATAGGCCTCAAAAATCCACTTAAAAACAACTCCAGAACTTACTACGAAAATTACAACAAAATAAGAAATATTTAGCCTACACCTTGAAGACTTTAAACAAACAAAAGACTATTAAGACTCAAAAAAGAAAGAGCAAATCAATTTGAAACAAAATTCAAAAAGTAAGTGAAATAAACTATACCAAATTTTGACCTACTCTACATCAAACAGGTCAAACCAATCAAAATAGTCCATCCAAAATAATACAGAAAAGGATAAAAAGGTAACAAATCAAAAAATGAATAACTCTACTTGTCGTAATAAATATCTTGAAGAAGTGAAAGTTGCCATATTGACCTGTAAGCCTGGACCTGTAAAACATTGAAAATGAACTATTAATGGTAGGAAATGGTGAAAATGGATTATTTTAGAGATGACTTTGACTGGCTCTTTGTCCTTGATGATAAACTTTGAGATCCAGTCATCAAGATAAAGAAAATGTAAAGGTTGTTTTGCCTACTTTATCGCAATACTGTGTTATTTGTCCAAATAATGTGTAAAGATTTGGTTTTAGCTTCTTTTCCTATTTGTAGTGATATTCTTATTAAACATTGTCTACATTTAAGTAGTATTTTTTTGTACATTTTTCTGTTCCATGATTGAATACAAATTTAAGCTTTCAACTACTGCATATCTTCAACTTCCCATTATTATGTACCATTAGGCCTTTCTCTTTGGCTTTGATGAAATTTCCTTTCCATTCATCACTGAATTGAGATATATTTGAGGCCAAGATTTAAAAGAAAAAGGAAGATGCTTATCTTTATTCAAAACTTCATCTCTTTCTTCATACAGCTTCCACTGCCAAATTCTTAAATGTCCAAATATGTCCAAGAGTGATTCAATGGTTATGCTTATATATTTGATATGATGCGTTTACATTTGCCCTTATTGATGTAGTATCAATTGTCAACAGTAATTTTATCTGAAAGCCCACTTAGATCTTCTGAATGACATCAACCAATGCCCTTTTCATGCAGTTAAATTTAAGGCATATTGTAAAGCGGGACATATTAATATATCCAGGTTACGTCCCAGAACCTGGAGTCAAATACAAGGTGTTCCATTATGGGCTGAGATTTGATGTTGGGAACTGGAGTTTCGACAAGGCTGTCTGGAGGGATGCTGATATGGTAAACACATGCTGGGCTAAGTTTCCTGAACCGCCTGATCCTTCTACTCTCTCCAAGGAAGATGAAAATATCCTTCAAAGGGATCTCCTTAGTATTGAATGCGGAAAAACACTGAACAGGGCTCTCTATCTGCACCATAAGCGGAGGAACTGCCCTCCTTCAAATGCTATTAGTAATTCAAATCAAGTAGTAGAAGATGAGGGCACATCATTTAGACAGAGACATGAAGGGAACAATGGCGGCAAGTCTTTAAGGATTTGGATGGTTGGACTTTGGGCTTTGTCAGTGTTGGCCTTCTTAGCTGTGATCTCCATGGTCCTTTCAACCCATAAAGGGGAGGGTTCAAAGAGGGCCAGACACAAAAAAACTTATGCTGGGGTTTCAGATACCGGTGGAAATTCTCTTAAGTTTCACGATAAGCACATCTATGATGTTGAAATAGCTTCCGACGATTGAAATCTAGGATAATGATCATGTAACCTATACAACACACGGTGGAGTGAATGGCTGAAAGATTATCACATGAAGAAGAGAGAATGACTATGTCAGTGAAACTGCGAGATGTATTATAATCATTTTGAGGTCAAAGGAAGTTAATCTCTTCATCCCGAAAGATTTGTTGCAGAATGTTGTGCTCTATATGGAGATTCGATTTCATTTAATATTTGGACAATTTCCACTTTTTTCACGCAATTTGGTCCTCAGCAGTTTTCTGAAGTTCTCAACATTTAGTTTTGGTGATTGCCTATGAATCAGCCAGTTTTGACTTTATTTTTGTCTTTAGATACATGACTACAGGTTGTGCCTGCTTTGCACATATATTTTCAAGGGTTGCATTGTACTGTAGCAGGGAACGGAAGCATAAATATACAAGGTGGTATATGTATGACTGCAAATTCGCATCTCATCCATCCATCTTAACCAAGAAAACTCGGTGCACTGTTGATCTACTTCCAATGTGTCTACATTTTTTTCAGAAAGTTTTTTATTATGTGCGATGTAAGCGCTGCAAAGACAAAACTGTTGCTGCTGTTGTATTTTCTCAGTTTTTTTTTTCCTGCTTAATGTAAAACATGTACCACTGAGTCATTTTAAGGTATATGAATGTAAAATATGTATCACTGTTGTTCTGCATTGCTGCATGTTTTGTTTAAAACAAAATTTGAGTTCAGAACCATCATTTTCTACTAAGAGTAGGTTAAATATTATCGCTTGTTTTGGTCACAATATGAAATGCATATTCTTTATGATATTACTTATTTAGAAAGCTGAAGGCATGCAGAGAATCTGCCAAAGAAGAGGTAGTAAGTATAGAGTTTGGCACATGCTTGAGTAGTTCAGTTCATTTTTGTACACAGTAAGTAATCTCTCATTCTTTTCCCAACAATCTTCTAATGTGCTGATGGATTTTACACAAAAGAACAAAATCCAGAGACAGTCTTCTACAAGCTGCAACTAAAGGATCCACCTTCCCTGCCCTCACTGAACATTAATATCCAAAGTTTTCCTCCAAGAAGAAACCTTTGGGATGGTAATATGAAGCACACCATCCTTGATCTCTGTCTTAATCTTCTCGACTACAACATTATCATCCTTCAAAAGATAACAACAGAAGAGAAAATAAATGCAACCTAATTGTATTTTTTTGGCAACAGAAAGAGTGGAAAGGGTTGATCATATGTACCTATGGGGGCATCAGATGGGGCAGCCCTCCTCTTGGGAGGTTGGGATGGTCCAAACCGTCTCTCCCCCTCAAATCCAACAGCCTTAACCTTAATGCGCCAACAGCCATGGCTTATGGGTCTTCTTTGAGATGGGAGAGGGAAGATGCCTCACACACTCTAAAAAAAAAAAAAACATTTAAACAGAAACTCACATGTCTTTTCAAAGATGCAATACCAAAACAAAAAGGGATGGCAATTTATGATTCGATTCATCAACCAGACAATGCAAACAACTCGCTTTAAGCAATGGATTTGGATCATAAAGATATCAAGGATCTATTTATTTATTAGGTCGAATTCAAGTTTAGGTTTTTCTTATCTGTTTAACCCATTTTAATCTGGTTAATAATTAGATCGGATCATGATCCACTTATTCAATCTGTTTAAGACATATTTAACCCATTTCAAATCTGCTTATCCTATTTTGGTTCTGATTGATCTGTTCCGCTTAAACTATTTAATTTATTTAAATCTATTTAATTTGTTACAAAACTCACTTAATCAGCCTATTTAGCTTGTTTAATCTTATTTGATTTGTTTAACAAATAGATTATACAGATTGAGTTGGATTGCCTATTAATAAAACGTCGGGTTCATATTGAAATTTTTGACTAGTTTAACAGATAGATCAAATTTGGGTTGATGAATTTTTAATCCAATCCATACTTGACCCATATCCGATCCAATCCATCCTAATTGCTACCCCTAAGAACAGCCAATACCTAAAAAAAATATATTAAATGATAAATACTTTGAAGCCGTGATGATATTTGGAGAATTTTACTACTATTATTAGTATTACTGGTATTATTACTATTATTAGTATTACTAGTATTATTACTTTTACTAGTATTATAACTATTAATGATATTATTACTACTACTGCTACTATTATTATTATTACTATTATTATTATTACTATTATTATTATTATTATTATTATTTATACTGTTACTATTATTAGTATTATTAGTATTAATATTGTTACTATTATTAATATTATTAGCATCAACATTATAATCACCTTCATGTTCACCGCCATTGCCGTCGGCTAAAAGCTTCTCCGTAGTTTCATCTCATGTCTTGATTCTCGAAAGCCATGCTTGGCTACCATGCCTGCTTGCATCCGCGACCTCCTCTCCTTATTTCCCTCCCCACCAAGAAGGAGCCATCTTTCTCTCCTCCCACCACCCATCTCCCATGGCGGAAGCTCTCGACGAGGAGAGAGAACCGGTTCCTTCCGATTTCCATCAATACACCGGTCCTTCATTCTCCCACGGAGGCGGCGCTGGAGACCGGGGGAGTTTTGAGGAGCTGCTTCCCTTCTCTGGCTTGGGCTAACGTGATGTTCTACAAGGGGGGCTACTACAACCTCCAGGTGGTGGTCGGCGAGGACGAGCCTGAGGAGGTGCTTCTGAGGAGGTTCCGGCGAGAGGTGATGAAGGCCGGCGTCATCCAGGAGTGCAAGCGGCGGAGGTGGTTCGAGAATAAGCACGAGAAGAAGAAGCGCAAGGCCCGGGAGGCCGCCCAGAAGAATCGAAAAAGGTTTCCTCTCTTTTCTTCTGGTTTCTTTGTCCCTTTTCATTCAGAGATTCTTTGGTTCTCTGTTCCGCATTCAAAATGGAATTCTTGCTTGCATTTTATGGTAGAAAGGGATTTGCTAATTCTGTTTTTCTTGGTTACCTGAATGAAGTTTTAGGGTTTCGGAATCCTCGAGGTTTTTCCCTTTTTCTTTTGATTTTATTGCTCTATGGTGGATTTTATTCATTCCAGATTGAAATTAGGATTTGGTAATTATAATTGTCTTCATTATCCCTTCACCAATCTCCTGAAATTTTGGTTAGGTTTTAGGATTTGGGGAATTTCTAGGTTTTCCCCTTTTTTTCCTTTTCCTAAGGGATTCAGTTTCTTAATGTGAATTATTTTATTCAGATGGGTGGGTTTATATTACCAAACATGCTGTTGATATGAATAGCTCGCGATTAATTCAAAGTCGGTTTCTTTAAGTTCTTGGGTTTTCATTCAAAAAGAGATTTTTATCACTTTTGTTATCAGTATTCCAGATTGAACGTAGGATTCTGTTTTGATCATTTTCTTGGTCCTCTGTTACTTTTTTGGATGTTGGTCAGGTTTTGGCATTTTACCCGGATGGTGGTTTTATTCTTCAATTCTTTTCTGGTAAATTGCTCATGAATAATTTAAAAGAAGTTTATTTGAGTTCCTGGTCCTCTTCATTCAAAGAGATTTCTTATACTATTTTTGGCATCTCTATCCATAGTTGAAACTTAGAATCGGTTTATAATATTTTCTCAGCCATGTATTTCTTCTTTGGGTGTGCTAGGGTTTTGGAATTTTTGTGATTTTTCTCATTTATTGTTGTAAGGGGTGTCCAATTCTATAATGAAAATGTTATTGTTGTGAAATGGTCGTGATGAGCTCAAAGATGAATACTTAGAATTCTTGGTTCTGCCTTCAAAAAGGAAGTTTTTCTTCTGTTTTTTGAAATTTAGGGAGATGCATTTATCATGGAATTTCTCCCTTCACATAGGTAAGTGGATTTAATTATTTGTTAATCCATTTCTTTCAGATGGATTGGTGGATTGCACTATTTCTTGGATTTTGCAACTAAATTGTTGAATCATATTAATCATCCAAGATGAATGTAAATTAAGGTTCTGGTAATATATATGCTTGTCTTTGTAAACAATCTCAATTCTCAACATTCTGTTAGGTTATATGACTGACAGTTTTCTGGATATTTAAAAGGATTAAAGCAGTTGCAATAATTTGTGTTTTACCATAAACTTTAGTGCTGGTCTTTTTGTGATGCTGATCTTACCCTCTTAATGTTTTTCTCTCGCATATTGATAGACGTTTTCGGCCAAAAATTCTTCCAAAAAATAAGCAAGAAGCACCAAACCAAAAGAAAGAGGAGGAAGAAGAAGACAATTGGGAACTTCCTGAAGGAGAACTTCCTTACTGAATTTGGAGTCACACCTCACTATCTTTTTGGCAGGAGACTCTGCAGTGTTTATGCAGTGGGCTGGAGCTGATCTTTGTGCTACTCATTTTTGTAAGTTTTGGAGTCCAATCTCATAGATGTAATTGAGTTTGAATTCACAAACACTGATCCAATTTTATCTAGATCTCTCTCCAAATCCAGATCCTAGACAATAGAAAATCTTCATATCCAAGAAGTTTCTGAAAAAATATTGTCCATGTGAAATTACTACCACTACTATTATTATTATTACTATTATAATAATAATGTGGATGGTTACAACACTTCTAAATGAATGTTGCTGAGGCTGCCTCAATGCCTAAAATTTTTCATGATCTTGAACCTAAACAATATTTGTTTCAGAGTTCATTCCATCTCAGATTCAATGTCCAAGCATCCATCCATACCCCACCAAGTGAAGCCCACAGGTACTGATGATAGCCTTAGCTAGACAGCCAACACTCGCATGCTTTTTAATCAATTGGTGGCCATCATATCAGTCTTGGATGTCTCAGTGAAACTAAATTATCATGTCTAACAACAACAAAAGAGCTGTCAATGACCATGGTCCCAAAGTCCCAAAAGCGAGTGGGTTTTAAACGCTATGAATGGTAAAGCAATCAAAACCGATAAAGCAGCAACTCAATAAACTGGAGATATTAGCATACAATTCCAACATCATTTCGCTGTTCACCGGGATTTCAATGGAATAAAAAGGCTAAGCATACAGTAGGCCTCATGGCCTGAACTCTTTCCATCAAACTAATACCAAGAATACAGGTCCGCATCTGAAAAAGATTATAAGGTCATAACCAAAGAAATTTACTGGTATTTGTCCCTCCATGTTATACAAAAGAACCAGAACATTTGGAAAAATCCTTTAAAACGATTATATATGAGCCGTAGGCCCTGTAATTTATCCTTAAAATTACAAGCCGAACACGTTTCGTGGGAGTTTAGGGGAGACCAAACATTTTCCATGTCTTCTGGTAACTAGACTTGAATTTCTGAAATACTGTATGATAAGGCGACAACAATTAATTCCATGGCAATAAAAACATTCTTCAAGAATTTCGAACTATGCATGCGCATGCGCATGCAAACATGAGCGCATGCATTATTACAATATAATTTTTGTAAAACAATTATAAGAACACAACTGTAGGGTAAAGACTGAAAACATAATTTCTCATAGTTTCTTATGAATCTGAATGTCCATCAACCATACTTGTCTAAATGCCTCCAGAGGAAATTCATAGATCTAAATGAATCTTTATGTGGTGTAATTTCCTAGAACAGCTTTGTTGATTTATTTAACATAATAGATCAAACTGCAGTTGCAACTTTCTTCTCACTCGAAAGATCTCAGAAATATAATATGCCCTAATGGGCTCCAACCAACTTGCCTCTGCCGCAATACTGAGTTCATAATGGCATTGCCAACATAATAACCTCAGATTGAAAACTTTCTGAGGTCTCATAATTGAGTGCATCTCATTGATAAGTACAAGAATTTCATAAGTCAACATCCAAAGCTTGTCCATAATTAGAAACATTACCTTGACTTTGAATGTAAAGCTTCCAGAAGTACTAGATCAACAGCCCTCTCGCTCAATTCAGCTGCACACATTTCCAGTCTCGGCCTAGCCAATACAGAAAATGAATTACATGAACTGCTTGCAAAACTAGATCAAGCATTGCTTATTACAAGATCAGAAGGCTGAATTCCTGTACCTTGGTAACATTATTAGACTTTGACTATGAAATTTCAATACAGCCAGAAGCCTCATTCATGTTCTCTGCCTTGTTCACATTCTCTTCTGTCACTGACGCATTACTGACAAATTCCACATCATTTCCTTCTCTGGGGATCCCGTCTAAGGCCATGCTTTTTCAGGGTTTTAATGTAGTCTCGCATGAGGGTAAACTTGTTGGAACCCAAATGATAAAAGTAATCCCATGTGTAGATTCCAGTCTTATGCAAGTCATCAAAAGCTATCCTGGAAAAATGACCAGAGTCACAAGGACAATCAAATGGAAGAATGTGTTTGTTAAAATGAGCATAGGCATTACTTGACCCCATAGTTTCCTACAGGTTCTGCTGACATAATACCAACATGTTGTCGTCCAGATATCACCTGGTTCAAGAAAAAGCAATCAACTCCAATATAAAATGAGTGCTTGAATAATATTAGGCATAATCAAGGTGACTTGCTGCATGTATAGTCTTCCAATTGGATAGACAATATTATCAGCTTTGAATTCACTTGGTTAAAAAAAATGGAACATTGGAACAACATTGCAGTTCTCATCAAGTGATTCAGTTTATAAAGTGAACAAAACATTGAACGGCTAGTTTATATCACAAAAGTCATTCACTTATCAGTACTAGATCTCAAAATTTTCTACATAATTTAAGCCTAGGCTGAGTTGATCCGCAAGAGATAGGACCTAAGAAGCAATGGAGAAATGAGAAAAAGAGTAGGATACGAGAAAGGAGATAAGTTCAAAAGGCTAAAATAGTTTTAGCAGGACAAAACATAACGAAAACAGAAAAGGATGCAAATATTCTAAACAAAATAGGTTCAGAAGAACCACTTGCAAGGTGGCACATAATTATAGTCATTTTCCAGTAAAATAGAAAGTGCATAGAATGAATTTTACTAATTAGTGCGTCATGATAAATAGAATTAACCTAAAGATTACATTGACTTTATAGACTTCTATGCATCAAAAAATAGAAATTAAGAAGGAGATCTATTGTCTTTCACAGGTACTAGCATCATGCATATCAAATTATGGTGAAAGTACATCTTATGAGCAATAAATGTTACTAGTCTCCTATGAGAAATATTTATTACCATGCATGCAAAAGCCTATACTTCTTTCAAAAAGAAACTTGATAAAGACAGAAAACCGTGCTACATCAACAAGTGACTGCTGTTCTCCCAGATTTGTGGAAAATATCAGTACTAGCCCTTCACACTTTCTGTTAATTTGAATTTAACAATCATTTAGAAGTTTCTGTTTTACTGGTGTAGCAAAAGAGTTTTGAACCAAATATTTATCCAGATAAAGAAATATTTATGTTCAAATAAAGGATTGGAAGCCTTGTCCATAATCTAACTTCATCTGACTAATTTACATGTTTTTTTATCAAAAGAGTGTTACAGATGAAAAAGAGATGACTGCAACATTCCACAACATTTATGGAAGAGACCACCCGATCCTTACCCAAAGGCAAAGACATCGAGAACCTTTACCCTTCAATGCTTCCCATTCTATTTTAGAAATATATAAGATGGTGGAATATGTAACTACTGGCATCAAGCACATGCTGATGCAGGTATTACTGCATGGACGGTTAGGATTAGCTTCACAATGCTTTTCTTGATGGTGAATAGGGGGGTTGTGAATATTCACCTTTCATAAAAGGCAATACCTTTGTGGATCTCATAAGTGACAGAAAATAAAGTGAAAATAAAGTTCAGCTTATAACAGTGGAAGTGCATTCAACAGACCCAAAAGAAGAGCCAGGAGTTCTGGAAACTGTCAACCGGGACAACCCCAACATTGATGTTATTATAGTAGACTAGCATTAAGGACACACAAATGCATGTGCTGTTGCACAGCTATTAGGATTACATTCATGGTGCTGTTATTTAATAGTAATAAGAAGGTTAAAATACTCTCCATCTATTGAATGCATTCCCATGTTAGTTCTTTCAAGTGATAGAATAAGATATCTCATAAAAATGGAAATGCAAACATCAGTCACCAAAGAAGGGTAAGAAGAGTGAAGATGGTCTCCAAATATAACCTCATCTTTGGTGTCAAAATAGTATAGATAGTTCCTCAATGTACCCACCATACCAATAGCTTAAGTACGTAGTCTAAGAATTTTTCCCTGCAAACTATGGTCTCCCTTTACCTGGTATTCTCGGTCCCATAAGAGTAGTCTTCCAGGCTTCTGGTCCATTTGCTGGGTCCATGTTGGTGAGGGGGTAAATTGGAAGAGAAAAGGGAAGGTAAAGATTAGGTATTGCTGGGTCCATTTTGGGCCCTAGCAAAAATTTTGTCAAGAAGGTCTTCGCATAGAAACTTAGGAAGGTATGGAGTAGGTTCTGCACCTCTACAATTACTCTTTTTCTAATTGCTAACCAATGAACTCCTTTTTCTTCCATAAAAACTGAAAGGTCCTTGTTTCCTATAACTCAAAATCATCTTTCCATATATCAGGCCCTTCATATTTCGGATATTCCTGATGGCCCAAGATACAGAAAACCAAATGTCAGCCTCACAGGTTGGCTATCACTGCTTTGCCAAAGCCACCAGTTGCCCTTCCCTCTGGCTAGGATGAAAAGACCGTACTATGGATATTCAGCCAGTCAAACTGTATATAACTAGCATTCATTCTCTAGAGTAAACAATATAGGAGTAACTCTGTACAGTCGGAAAAAATCTAGCACCAAAAATCTTTTACAATGTCAACTGCTACTCTATCAAGTTAAAACCATAACAAGTTATCCTTGCTCTTACACTGTCATGATACCCCATTAGCACTCTATCTTTCTCTATCAATCTACTATATGTCAGCTTGTCTTTCTTGTGGTAAACAATTTGTTTGCGATCAACCGCAAATTCAGGAGAGGTGCGAAAGACTAATATAGTGGATTACAGTAGTGTAATGCATAAAACACATTCACTTTGTTGTTCTTCTGTACTTTGGGTGGGTAAATTATTGATAGTCGCTGTACATTAAAAAAAACTTTACACGAACTACATGTCCAACTAAGGTGTGTCATACAGCTAATGAGTATTCCATTTACTCCACATGCTCCTTAAGTGTTCCACTCAGGTTTGCTTAATAATTTTATATATACACTCCGGAAGCAGCAACAGAGATTGAGACAAGATCAGTCAGACTAGAAGAAACAAATTTTAAGCAAAAGAATCAATATCTTGAAGTTTGGTGATGAGAAGACTATAGATGGTTGTGTCTATGATAGTTTTTTTTTCTGGGTGTGACTGATCTAGAAAGCAGGACAAGGAAAATAGATTGAAAGATTTTTCTGTTTTTCCTTACAGAAGCAGGGATTGAACTATCTTATACATGAAGGAACCAAAAAAAAAATGCAAACTGAAGAAAAAGTAATTTAGGCAATGTAAGGTCTTTCCTCCTAAAGAAAGTCAAAAAGTTGTAATAAGACAGCAGTTTTCCTCCATTTTCAATGAAATTTAAAGGAGTGTTAAGAGCCTTTCAGACGTGGTTATATAAGGACTTCTTACAATCTAGACTGCAATTAAACAGATACAAAATAAAAATTCTATTTCAACAGAAACACAAATTTATAAGATGCTTAACCCATCAGCTCTTACTACAGATGGTAACAGAAATAGTTTAAAAAACACTATATTGCCGTTATAAGTAGAGCTTAACAACAACTCTACATGATGACAGCCATACACTGGTATCATTAAGCCCTTCAATTACCTTTTCACCATTGATTGACCTAATTTTGCTGTCAACAGCAGGGCTATATACTCTAAGAAATTCGGCTGAAAGATTAAATACACTGCCATCAGAGAATTCCACCTCTACCTGAAAGAAAAGTCCAAAATATGTGTGTGAGTAATCTAACTTATAATATAATCAACAACAGAATCTACCATGGAAACCAAAGACAAATCGCTTACTTCCTCTCAACCTATACATAATGATACTCTACATCATCATACATAATTCCCGTTACAAGAATACAGAATGAATTTAAACTGGATAAACCCTGCTGGTTGAGTACAATTGGTGGGCACAGAGAAAAATAACAAAAATTCCATTTTGTTTTTCTTTTAAAAATGGGGCTTTGGCTCTCTTTGATGAAATGAATAGCCTTTTCGACAACCTCAAGTATTGTTATGAAAATTAAAGGCGAGAGAGAGAGAGAGAGCTTACGGACTTAGGAGGGTGGAGGGAGAATCTAGTGAGACGGGGAGACTGGGCGGAGGTGTGGAGGCGCCGAATAACTGCTTGCAAAGCAGACATGGTGAGCGGCTTCGATTTGGATGTTCCACCGATCTCTACACCTGTCATCTCCCCAATGTCAGATAATCCGCTTTAATCATCAAAGCAAAATCCATAAACTGGCAAGAAAGATGGATGCAATCGAAATCTAGTACTCGAAAAGGGGGAAACTAAACAGCAAAAAAAAAAAATTAATCAGAAGAAAATCAAGATTACTTCGGAGAAAAGATTCAAGAAGATAAAAAAAAAAAATACTCGTAAACGATAGATAATGTAGCAAAAATTAATCAGAAGAAAATCAAAAATTACTTCAGAGTACGGGAAATGGGGTTAGGGTTCATGAGAAGAAGGGCGTAGTGCCGAATTGAGGAGCGTTTGGGGTTCGGATAGAGGATTGGACAAGCCCGAGCCAGCCCAGTAGTAATCTATCAGGCCCAAGCCCATGCCAAGCCTAGTAATAATTACCACCATAGTTGCTGCACCCCAATGGACACCCACTCTCCGACGTCGGGACCACAGCCGGGTCCCACCTGTCGATGAAACAGCGTTGGTAGGTAGAAATAACCAAAGAAGGGAAAATTTTAAGTCGAAACTTAGCGGACGCAAGAACTGTACCACCGATGCTTGCGTCCACTGGGCCCCACAAGGGCTGCAGCCACGCGATTCTGGCCCGTTCCCGTGGGACCCACAGAATAACCGCAAGAATTGTGCGCGCTTCTTCCGATGATGGGCCACCACGCCACCCTAAGCACCGTCTGATCGGTGGAAGCTTTTATTATTCTGTGGTTTTGGCGTGGCCGTTGGATTACAGAGGAAGATGCCCATTGGACGATGTGGATGAATGGTGGGCCATGGACTGCTGAAATTCAGTAGGATTTAGCCATGAATGCGGCGGAACTCAAGGCACCGTCCGGAACGAGAAAAAAAAATTAAACAAAAACAAGGCCCCGAACGTGAACCGGCGAGGGAAACGAAATCTGCCTCCAATTTAACCGTATGAGAACCTTATTTTTCCCCAATTAAGAAAAATTTATTTTGCCCAATTACAGTTATTAGTTATTTTCAAGAGAAAATAATGGACACCAATTTTTTTAAAAATATTATTTAATTTTGTCATGAAATGCTGTGACCAATAATATGTAGATTTGAATTAAATAAAAAGTATTAAATAGATAATGGTTCATTGAGTCACACTAATACTTATTATGATAAGGTTATGTTCGACTTATTTATTTATAAAATAAAAATATATATTACGAATTTGAGTTTACTATGGTTTAACTTAATGTGAAGAATTGAGGATATAATTCAAGACATAAAACAGCATCATAATAAACATATCAATCAACAACAAGCAATCAAATTAAATGATTATAAATATTATAAATATTGGAATTAAATAAGTTTAAAATTTATTGAGATGGGAATTCAAATATTGTGTCATATGATCATGGTGTTGAGAAAAAAATCCCAACCTAGATTGATTAACTGCATTATATATATTAACTAAAATCCCAACCTAGATTGATTTTAGTTTTTCCCCGGGAACGGAGCCCCAGTGGGAAACGCGTGCTCCGAGACAAGATTTCCAGGGAGCAAAAAAGGCTTTTCCGAACTGGACCCAAAAGCAAAACCCTGCTCCGATTACGTGTTATAATGGGAAACAGAATGTAAATTTTCCGACAAAAAAAAGAAACCGATAGAAAAGATTCGAAGGTGAATTGTGTCGAGCCACCTAGATTTGTAGACGGATTCGGGTTAGAATTTTCAATAGATTTTATAGCAACCAATGCAGATCCCGACCTCCGCCTCGCGGCCCTCACCCACTCTCTCCGGCCTTGCATCTTATTCTTATAACCACCGCCTATAAACCGACAGACAGCACTCCATCTTCGTCGCCTTCTTCTCTGTTGCTCTCTCTCCGTTCCCCTAATCTAAATCCAATATAGACTCGACGCTGCTCGATATTTTTTCTACTTCTCTCGTTATCTTTTGGAAATGCGAAGGGGATTGGGGTGTTGAGGATTTTGAGGGGTTGGGATATGAGCTGGGGGAAGGAGGGGGAAGGGACGGATCTGGTGCTCCGCCGCCGCCGCCGACGGAAGTAGGGAGAGGGAGGAGGCCATGAAGGACCGGAGGAGAAGGGAAGGGGCGGCGTGGAGGGGTCCATCCCGGGCGCCGCCCCCGTCCAGCTCCTGCTCCTCGTTTGCCGTCTTCGCTTTCCTCTGCTTCGCCCTGTTCGCCGCCTTCGCTTTCTCCACCTTCCGCCTTTTTGGAGGTACTCCCAGTTCCATCCAATCTAGATTCGAGAAATTTAGGAAATAGAAACCAAATAAAGTATGGGACTTTTTTGGGTTGTTATTCTGGATTTCGTTCGAATTTGAATTATATTAAAAGCTCGGGGCTTGGAATCCGTAAATTCTTGTTGTCTTCAAGAATTAATGGTTCTTTATGGAGGACTGGTTGAAACTCGTGGAGCTCTACATCATTTATTTCTCTATAAAGTTTGAGATGGATCTAGATCCATTTCCTTTTCTTTTTTTTGGATAATCTAAAATTTAAAATTTTCGAAATAGTGCCAATGCAGAAATTAGATTTTAAATTTTGGCATTTCTTCCCCCACAATTTGATTTCAAAACACAATTTTTCCTTGAAAATTCTCGAGTTTTGCCCTTCTTACCTTTTCTGTGAATTTTGGAACAAGTTGAGCTATTTCTGAAGTTCTTAATGGCGAATCTTACTCTGGATTCCGACAGTCTCATTCCGCCCGGTGCTGATCTCTACGTGGCAGTCCCCCGCCATGAACGCCGTCTCCGGCGAAGTCCCTCTCTCCCGGCGAGGCCCCGCTGCCACCCTCACTTCCCTCCAGATCCAAGAAGCCATCTCCTTCCCCGACCAAGTCCTCCTCTTCCTCAAATCCCCCTCCTCGCTCCCTTCCGACCTCCTCTGCCTCTACTACCCTTCCTCCCCCACCGCCGCAGGCGGCCGCCCCGACCTTCGCCTCCCCCCACTCTCTTCCTCCTCTCCCGATCCCCTCCTCGTCCGCTGCCCCCTCGCCCCCGGCGGCTTCTCCATCTCCCTCTCCGCCTCCGCCTCCCCCTCCCCCTCCCTCGACCTCCCCCCAATCCGCCCCCGCCCCTGGGACCACCTCGCCTACGCTGCTGTCTTCGATCCCCGTGACAATTCCACCATTGTCTTCGCCAAAGGCCTCAACCTCCGCCCCACCCGCCTCTCCGACCCCTCCCGCTATGAGTGCATCTTTGGCTGGAACTTCCTCAAGCCCAAGTACCTCCTCACCTCCGCCACCCTCTCCGCCGCCCAGGAGATAATTCGCTGCAAGACCCCCCGCAGTATCCTCCTCCGCCACCGCCGCCAATCCAACCGTGACCCCCCATTGGTCTCTGTCAAGTCCAAGGGCCGTGGCAGCTTCATCCTCCCCTCCATTGCCCGCCCTGACACCATCTTATCCGCCGGAAGCCGGAGAAAGAAGGAGCATTTGATGTGTGTGTGCACAATGGTCCGGAACCAAGCTCGATTCCTCCGAGAGTGGATTGTTTACCACTCACGAATTGGGGTCCAGAGGTGGTTCATCTATGACAACAACAGCGATGACGGCGTCGAGCAGGTGATTGAATCCATGGCATCCTCTTCGAATTACAATGTGACGCGCCACCCATGGCCCTGGATCAAGACACAGGAGGCAGGATTTGCACATTGCGCACTCCGTGCCCGTGATCATTGTGAATGGGTTGGATTCATCGACGTCGATGAATTCTTGCACCTTCCGACCGATGCCACACTGCACAATGTTCTCCGGCATTACTCCAGCAAGCCACGGGTCGGGGAGCTACGGACTGCTTGCCATAGCTTTGGACCTTCAGGGAGGAAGACGATGCCGCCGGAGGGTGTAATTGTGGGGTACACTTGCAGGATGAACATCCCGGAGCGGCACAAGTCGATTGTTCGTCCGGAGGCACTGAATCCTTCTTTGATCAATGTTGTGCACCATTTCCATTTGAAAGATGGGATGAGGTATGTCAACATGGACAGGGGAGTCATGGTGATCAACCACTACAAGTATCAGGTGTGGGAGGTGTTCAAGGAGAAGTTCCACAGGAGGGTGGCGACCTATGTCGCCGATTGGCAGGATGAGGAGAATGTTGGTTCGAAGGACCGGGCACCTGGACTGGGGACAAAGGCTGTGGAGCCTCCAGATTGGCCGAGCCGGTTTTGCGAGGTTAATGACACTGGGCTTAGGGATTGGGTGTTGAGGGCTTTTGGCGACCCCAATGCCGGCCTTCTTCCATGGTAGCTGGGAGAGGAGATGTATTTGATTCATCACATTGGAGCAGAGAATGTAGAACCAAAGAAAAACACAAGAGAGCAGAGGACTTAGGTAAATTGTTGAAGATTGATTACTCGTAATTCTTTTTGGTTTTCTTTTTAGAGTCATCGATGTTTCTCTTATTTTACAACTTCTGTAACTATAGATGAGAGGCAATTCATTCTTTTGTAGATAGAGACATGATACAGTCCCTTGTAACATGTGAGTTTGGAAGGGATTGGAGACTGATGGAGGACTAGGGTTTTTGTTCTTTCTTTTCTCCTGTTATGGTCATATCTTTTCTCTGTTTTTAAGGTTTAAATTAATCTGTGGCTAGCTTATGGACATCAAATATTAGCTACTTTGATCAAGATCAAAGATGTTATCCTATTCTTCTTTTTCGTTTACTAACCTGGTCTCAAAGGACCTTTCCATTCAAAGAGCCTGGTCTTCTTTTGTGCAGTCTAACTGTCGATAATCTTTCAGATAATGATGTTATACCTTCCTTCATGTGCTCTTTGAAGCATCTGGAGCTTTAGAATTATTTAAGAAAAAAGAAAGAAAAAAAGAACCATCCTGTCTTTCTTAGGTGAAAGTTAAAGAGCATTGTTTCCCTGTAGGAAATATTCCATTCCGGAAAACTAACCTTATCAGCCACCATTTTTTTTCCTTTCTCTTTTCATCTTTACTTTAGTTTTTAGTTGTCAGAACCAAGAGAATACTTAGTTGGTGCTATGCAGTCGGCATCAAACCGCACCATCATTTTATTTGTGCTCAGTTCCTGTCTTTAAAGAATCTAACAGTATTCGTGGTTGAATCTCATATAAAGCAAGTCTAAAAAGCTCTTGATTGACCCACAGCTAAGAAGGCTCTGTTGGGGATAAACTGCAGAATTAAGCACAACTAGGACTTTTCCAATGTCTGAACTTCAATAGTTAGTTTATTGTTCTATTGTTTCTACCTTTCTTATATATATTAATTTGTTTTTTATCATTTCTATGTTGTTGAAGGGTCTTAAGATACCTACAATGGTGGATTTTAATGCTTGTCATTGATTAGTTTATAACTTTTGGCATGTGTTTGTTGGGTCTATTTCTTCCTCAAAATCTTATGAAATTACTTACTTATACCGCCTTCCAAAGTAGCATTTTGACACCATAACCTTGCCTTGCTTTTAGGGTATGGGGCCGAAACAAGCCAAATCAAGAGGATTAAACAAACTATAAAAGATGAAGTTGTCTCCATGGTTCTTAATGGAGCCTGTCCCATATTATTATAATCAGAGCCTGAGTAAGCCAGGCCATGCTCTAGCCTGGCTTGAATTGTAATTGAGCTGGGCTTGAACCCTAGCTGAATAAATTTTGAGCTTAGCTTATTTAGTTTCGAGCCAAACTTGAGATGCTCAACAAAATCTACTTTAATTTCGTCAAAAGAAAAGGAGAAATCTACTTTAAGCAACTGGTGAGAGTATTATGTCTTCCAAGGTTCCAAAAGCATAATTCAAGCAATTCTCCATCTTCAAAACTTAATCAAACAGTTTATCTTCTTAGAATGAATCAGAACATGTTAGTATGATTAGATGTAAACTAGATCTAAATATGTAAATTATAATGAGCATAATATAATAACGGACTGTTATATTTATATTTTGAGCTAAATTAAACTAAAGATGAGCTGCAAATCTCAAGCTTGGCTTGCTTATATTTTGAATGCAGATTTCTAGCTGAAGTTTTGTTTTCTTTTGTTTTCCTTTCTTTTTTGTTATTATTACTGCTTGATGGAGCGGGCTCCTATCAACCCATACTTTTGAGCCAAATACACCTCACCCCTAAAGGACTTGCTCTAATGGCAGCCCTAACGAGAGAGAGCATGGAAGAGAATATCGTGCAACTTTGCTTCGCGACCAGAATCGGAATGGGAGTGGATTGAGATGGTCATATCATCCAACGTGCTTGGTTCGTGATCGGAATCGATATCGGGATATGGTCTGAATACGTGAGGAGATTGGGCCCATTTCTCTGTAAAATCGGAATTGGAATGGGATTCCTCCAATCAAAGGGCTAGAATAAAAGCCAGTCATTCTCATTCCAAAATCTAACTCCTTCCAACCAAATATATCATAAATAGATCTATTGATGACCAGGACCGGCCGCAAGAAGTGTGGGGATACTTCCATGGCTTTTAGCTAGCGTGAAGGGAAAGGCTATTGACTAAAATGGGGAAGACAACTTATGTGAGCTGTAGCATCTGTCGTATTTATGAGCTGCCTACAAGTTGCATTTCTTGAGAATTATTGACAATGTTGGAAGGTTCCATATGAACAAAATGACCTAAGTCTAATGGTCTCTTCATGCAAGTCTTATTATTTTTCAGAAACTTCTTCCATGTCACCATTGCCTTTGGGTGCTAACCATTTGGCTCTTCTTTCTTTTCTTTTCTCTTCTCTCTCAAATGGGAGGGAGCCATTTGACACTGTTACATTAAGCATGCCACATAGAAACTTTGTTGAGTTTGTATGAGTAGTCCTCTACAAAGTTGGAGGGCAGTGGAACCTTATTTGGGTGCTTTGAGAAAATAATCCGAAGGGTTACTCATTCTTCGTGGTTCGATAGGTTTGTCAATGTAAAAATAACGACCCCGATTTCAAATCATGGACTTTGTAATCGTCAAGGTCACCGTCTATTAATCTAATTATCTTAAAATATCAATCAAAATTTAATATTTCACTACTAAACAAGAAGAATTTTATGTATACAAAATCAACATAAAAGCTAACCAGTACGACGGTTGTATTGCTTATTACACTAATCTTGGCATGATACCGTCTACTATTCTTTTCTCTTTAGCACAAATTAGAAGTAATATTAGTGTTATAATTCCACATTTATTAATGGAGCTTTGCCTATTTAATCTTGCTTTTGCTAGGCGTTGGGTTTACAGCTTTACTAGCGACTAGCTTTAGGGCCCAGGGATACTTGTATCTTTCTAGTTTATCCATAGTCCTTAACTGAAAGACTCACACTACATTAAGACAAACAAGAGAGAGAGTCTATACTTACCAACGGCTATTAGTACTGGTCCCAACATAAGATTGGCCCTGTGCTAAACCAGGTTGCTAGGAGCACCATTAATCAGCTGTACCTAAAGAACAGAACACAAAGCTGCTACATGGAAGATATTGGACAAATCATGTACTCGAGACAAGATCGAGAAGACGACGATGCTCCATTGCTCGAAATAGGGCATCCATGGAGCAATGCAAGATCAGATTAAGAGGCAATAGTGTCGAATCAAGACATAAGGTGAGCCACTTAGCAATGCTTCTTCTCTACCTAGTAATATGATTTAGGGTAGATGGAGGATTTCCTTGAACTTAATCATACAAACATGAATTGGTGGCTTTTTCGTCGTAGGTATGGTTCGCCGCTCGCTGCAATTGATTTATGATTAGTTTTCTCGATGACGAATATCAGAGCAAAAGAACTTTTTTTGTAAGAAAGGTGAGACATGAAACTGATGAGCTTAGTTGGCAACTAGCATGCTTTACCTTATGTACTCAAATCCGCATGATGGTTGTTCAAGCTTTAGACACTCATAAAGCAAAACTGGATGCTTATGTGCACGGATGAGGCTCATAACATGGCCCATGAGGTCTCTGCTCGAAGGATAGGCATGTGCTGGATGCCATGTTATCTCATGCTTCATAGCTTAGCAGATGATGCCTAAGAGCATGAAAACATTTCAAGCATATGAATGCAATTTACATGGCCTCCATTTTGGAGCTTATTCCAACAGACTGTTTTCACTTTCTAGCAAAGCTAAAACAGCTTTTCGAATACTTCTACTCCATTCAGGGGCGGCCCAAGCTTTAGGCGACTGAGACGGTCGCCTAAGGCCTCGGCCCAAAGGAAGGCCTCCAACCCTCCACTCTCTAGGGCATCGCCATTTTGGGATCACCATTCGCCGCCGAAGTCGGAAGGATGGATTCATAGGATTCATAGCTAGCTGCTGCCCTGTCTTAGCTGCTTATGAAGTACGATCCAAGCATGGCCAATGCCCAACGGGCAACGGGCAACGGGGCTACGGAGGGCCCTACGCCCCTACGATCCTCCATAGCCCATCTTCTCCATCCGTCGGCCGTAGTCACCAGAATGGTAGAATCCTAGATAACCAGAGTGAGTCCTTCTCCAGTTCTCCTTCTAAACTATTCTTCAATCTTCGATTCTTCTTTCCCTAATCCCTAGTTTCTCCTTAGTCCTTAGTCATTACTCCTTAGTTCTTCGGTTCTTTCGAGTTTCGTGACTTCCATCCTTCGCCCATTCCGGTCGTTCGCCACTCGCTCTCGCCGTCCTCGGTCCTCCCTGTCGGCACTCAGCCGAAGAGAGTGATGAGGGAATCAGGGAGGCAACGTTGCCAGTGTGACAGCGTCTCTTTTCCTTCTCGGCCCAGCCCTCCATCCTTACCGTCGTCGCCGGAGCCCGGAGGTAAGCTTCCGCCTTCCGCCTTCTGAGAACTTCTCTTTGTTGGGTTACTTAGGTAATGGGTTATTACTTATTTATTTTTGTTATTATATACTCATAATCATATTGCAGGAATCCAATCATCCAAAAGATTTTGATTTTTAATTTATTCTGATTCAGTATATTGGTGATTAGATTTTGTAGCAGGAAGAAAAATTATAGAGGTCTTGCCGTCTTGGGGTTTATTTAATTTTTTTTAATTTATACTTTTATTTTTTACTGGTAGTGTTGATGGAAAATTGGAAAGTGATGCAATGACTTGTGAATCCAGTTTTCCAAAAGTTGATTGAGAATTTTCATCTAGTTCACCTGCTAAATCATCCAATGATCTGATCCCAAAACCATATATCTCTCTCAGTTTTCCTACACACCCTTGGAGCTCTTTAGTAGCCTATAAAATAAAGCATTTAAGGTCAATTCATATGCAAAAGCTTAATTAGTTGTTTCAAGACATTTCCATTGATGTACCTTGGCCTTTTTAGAGACAAATAATTGCATGCCATTGCCTTCTTCCATCTCTTTCAATAGGTTCTCCTATTGCATCTTCTATCTTGTCTTTGCGTTCCGAAAACCAACCACAGATAGTAGTGTCACTGTGTCAGCAGTGACAATAACACCTTATTGCACAGACAATGCTAAATTCTTCAATAAAAGATACTAACCGTAAGAAAATATAAAATATATAAATAAATCTATCTCATTCTATCAATTTAAGCTTTTGGGACAAGTGGTGATTTAGAAAAAACGGTGATTTCAACACTGACCAAATTTTGAAAACATGCCAGATACATCTGCTGCTACATTCTCTAGGCTCTAGCTCTAATGGAAGATCACAAGCAGGATCAACAAGGGCTTTCTCTGAAAGTGAAAGGGAAATTAAATGTATGATTATCTGAGCACTTCCATCAGAAAAAGACACTTCTAAATTAAGAGACCATGATAGGAATGTATTGTCATCTGAGAACTCTCACTATTAAAAGAAAGATCCTTTCAAGAGGGGAAAACATCTGATGCACACATCTTGCACATAAGAACTCAAACAAGCCCGTCTTTATGCAAAGCAAGTCTAGATAACTGATAATACAATAGAAAGGGATAATGACTTGATTCAAATCCCAGATGCTATTGAAAAATTATCGAAAAGGCATCTCTATGGTTTTGTTCTGTATTAGACAATGCATGTTCAGTGTCCTCCAGTTTTCTCTACAAGGACAAAAGGACGAGGACAAAAGAAAAATATCTGTCAAAAGAAGAAGAGAAAATTACTTTTCGATTATTCATCTTTTTCTCTTTCTTGTATATTTTATTGTCTATTGCTTTAGGTATAACTTTATGCTTATTCTGAAAAATTAACAATAGCTTTTTATGTCTAGGCCCCCATTAAAATTGACAGTAACTCCAGCACCACTTTTCGCTGTTGAGTTCGGCATCGCTTGTCGGGACTTGAGTTCGTCGTTAAGTCCAGACTGTCCGGCACCACTTCTGTTGACATTTCGGATTTTATCATTTCAACTTTCTTATATTTTAATTTATTTGCAGCGATTGTATTAATTGTTCTATTTGATAATATTATTTTTAGATTCAAATGTCTAATAGAAAATTTGAATGTGGGTATGAAAAGGTCAAAAAAAAAAGAAAAATCGACAAACTCATTCAATTTCAAAAAGGCACTTTAGATAGATTTATTGTTACAAATAAACAAAACACTGCATCAAGTTCAACTCAGAACGAAATAGAGTTTGAAGATGACACAAAAAGAACGAAACAAAATAAGATTGACAGCCAGATTCATAGTAGTATTCAAACATCTACTGAAACAATCTTTAGTGAAGAACACAATAAAAAATTAGATGAAGATAGGATAAATAAGGATAGTGTAGAGTTTAATATTGATACAAAGTTAAGAGATTATTAGTGGAAAGAGGTCCAATTAGAGATGCATATTGAAGACATGCATATTGATGTTGCTATAAAATAATTAAAAGATTTTCTTTCTTATTTGAAAAGTTATAGGAAAAATGGATTCATGATTGCTTTAGTTTCATCTAAAGAAACTGCAATTGAAATAAAAATAGAACCTATATTTCGTGAAAAATGTGTGATCCATAAAAAAAAATAATTTGATGAAAATAGTGATGATGAGATAGAAAGATCAGTCGAAGAATTTTTTAGAATTGATTAATTTTTATATATAGTAGATCAAGCTATTTCTTCAATTTAAAATAGATTTGAACAATTCACCATATATAAAGATGTTTTTGTTTTTTGTTTAATTTTAGAAAGTTAAAATATTTGAATGAAGAGGATTTGAAAAAGTATTGTCTTAATCTTGAAAACTTTTTAAAGCATGGTAAATATTCTGATATTGATGATCTTGATCTGTTTTCAGAGTTAAAAGTTTTAAAAGAAGTTTTACAAACAAAAACCAGTACCCTTATTGATACTTTAAGTTTTATAAAAAAAACAGATTCTTTTCCAAATGCATGCATTGCTTACAGGATATTATTAACAATACATGTAACAGTTACTTTTTGCTGAAAGAAGTTTTTCAAAATTAAAGTTGATAAAATCTTATTTGCGGCCAACTATGTCACAAGAAAGATTAAATAGATTAGCTATATTATCGATTGAAAATAGTATTTTAATGAATCTTGAGTATAAAAGTTTGATTAGTAATTTTGCATCTCAAAAAGCTAGATGAATTATTTTTAAAGTACTTTACACTTATTAAAATTTTTTATTATTTTTTTAAAAAAAGGCCTTTCTTAGTAAATTCGCCTTAGGCCTCCAAATGCATTGGGTCGCCCCTAACTCTATTTAAAAATATTTTTGAAGAGACAAAAAGTACTTTTTGGCCTAGCAAAAGCTCTGCCAAACGAGACCTAAGCGATCCATTTTTACATCTATGCTCTTTTACTTGAAGATGCAATACCTCTCCTATCTCTACAGGCATGTGATATAGGATGCCAGAAAAAAAAGAGATTAAAGTAGATAAAACTAATAGCATGGGATCCTCTCCGTCCATCTCCACTTCATTATCTCCTTAACACTAATCTCAAAGCAATACATGTGAGACGTCACCGTCACCGGAGAAGATAAATCAATAATCGTTTTTTTATGAAAGATACAGCCCGAATCCTTGAATACCATAAGCATTTCATCATGAGTTTGAATTCCCTTCAAGGAAAGTACTTGTATTCTATCATATGGAGTTGTAGGCTAGATCATGAGTTTATACATACCATTAGGAGTCTAGAACATCTAAAAGGCCACAAGGAGTTGCAAAGTGGAGGTAACTTATATAGGGTTGGCAATTGGTTTAAGAATGAACATATATTAACTGGAATTTGATACATCCAAACCAATCCAACTTAAACTCGGATTGGACTCTGTACTTTCTAACCCAAACATGTCATTGAGTTTGATTGGAGTTTAGAGTTTCAAATGAAGAACTGCACCTATGTGGCAGAAAGAGCCAAACCATATTGTCGGTTTATTTGACTTTATGGACTACATTCACATTCGTTGTATGTAAGTTGCCGATGTAATAAATAAAAAATTAACAGGTGAGAGGACAGCCTAGCAACTATAAAGGACGGTTTGGGAACAAGCAAACTTGTAGTTTCCCGGTTGATATGGGACTGTGTCTCTATCAACTGCCTTTGAGGTACAAACGTGAAGAACGAATTATTTCTTAGGATTGCACATTTGTGGCTCATGGTTAAATATGAGATTTACAAATATCATGTAGATAGCCATGGTATCTTGGAGGCTGTGGACAAGAATCATAGTGAATTTTGAACAGAGAACATATCTCTGATTATAGTGTGACTGATATGATGAGATTGTGGGCCAAATGTTGCAAGCTATGGTCAAGCCACCTAAATCATTATCTTCTTGTATTCTGTTTGCCTGCATATCCAGATTTGTTATAAATGGATACGGATACGATTCAGATATTAAACATATTTATTTTTTATATTCTAAATTTTGAATATTTTTTTAAATATTAATCAAATTTGAGCAAATTTCAATGATAAAAACTAACAATAAAGATGTAACTTAAAAAAATTAATTAAAAAATATAATCCTATCCGTTTTTAGCCTTACGCTGACTAGATCTATGTTTTTTCCCATAATATTACGCTTCCTATATTTAACAGCCATAGTATAGTATAGTCATCATACATTCTACACATCCTTAATTTAATCTACACCATATAACAAATATTAAAAGCATTATTGCATTTTTGCAGTACAGAAAGAAAATATTTGAGCTTGAAATTAAATTTTTAAATTTTGCAGCCAAACAAGTTTCTATATAGATTTCCCTATATGCGAATTAAGCGTATCCCATCTAAAATTCTCAGTCTTTTTTTTTTTTGGGGTATATCGGCGCCTCACAGATAACAGGTGAGAGTGTAGCCCAAAAAATAAAACTTTCGGTCCTTCACAAAAAAAATCCTGTCAGATTTTTCAGTTTAAAAAAGTCAACTTTTTTATTTTTTTTTACCATATTGTTAGAAATACTTCTTGAGCCCAAGAAAGTATATACTTTCTTCTCTCCTCCAAAATTATACTCAATTGGGACGTTAACCCAATCGCAAGGGATGCTTTGTTGCTATCTTTTCCCCATTACCGAGTACTGAAAAAAATAAAAATAAATAAAAAGAAATAAAGCATCAACCATCTTCTTGGTTCCCATCCCAAAATTCACACACAGTGCATTTCTGAACCACAAAACGTAAACCTATAAAACTTAAGCCGCCTTTGGCTCCCCCATCTCGAAATGCCTTCTCCCGGGCTGCGAGAGTTCCAGGAAAACCTCACCGCGCGCCTCAGCCCTTGGCACCGCTCCTTCCAATTCTGGATCCGAGCCGCGGAAATCTACACCGGCTACAAGGTCTCTCTGCGTGTGTGGTGTCTGTGTGTTTGTGTATGTATGGCTTTCTCTGTCGTCGTCTGTGAGCGAAAGCTTGCATCTTTGAACGTTTTTTTGGGTTGCGGGGGTTTTCCAGGTTTGCCAGTTTCGGGTGAGATTCGAGAAGGATGCGGAGAAGAGGGAAGCAATGTGGGAGAGGCAGCACGAGCTCGCTGCGGATAAGATGTATTCCCTCTGCTCCGAGCTGGGTGGGCTCTTTCTCAAGGTAGTGTATTACGAGTGGGGCTTGGTATTGGGATTGGATTGGTTTCTTAAAGATGGGTGCTTGATTTTTCTTTATATTGATGTTCTGGGTGGATTTCGTTAATGTTCTTATGCTTTTAGTTTAAGGTTGTTTTGATTTGTTTTCTAATTTTCGGTTCTTTAACATGTTATCTTATGATTGCTTGATGTTGCCTGATGAGAATAATGAAAGAAATAACTACTTTTGAGGCGTAGATTTGTTTTTCTTTATTGATAACTTCGTGTAGATAACGGATGATAGCAAAAATAAATGTGTCTAGGGATTATTCACCTTCTATTGCATCATGAATAAGTTTTTTCTTCACCTAATTGTTCTATATCTATTTGGTATTTTCTACTTTTTCATAATTAATGATGACTATAATTTTGGAACATATTTTCATGTTTTTCATCAATCTCTCTCTCTCTCTCTCTCTAATAAACTTGGGGAGAATTTAGTTTAAAATCTGATGCAAAAGAATGCTCCTTTAGATGAAATTCTTCTTTACCTAACTTCAGTTTTTCTGCAAAAGTGATAAAATAATTCTCTTTGAAAATTAAGTTTCAAGGTTGTAAATACTATGCCAAAAAGCGGTTTATGTGGCTGCATATGCACCTTACAGGCAAATTGAGATCACTTTATGTGCTAGGCCCCGTATGCCTGGATGGTTGCATATGTGAATGCATATTCACCCCTATACTGCATACGTGCCTGCATACCTTAAGTACTATATGTTTTGTCACTTCTGTTTATGAAATACATACTTCAAAGTCTAAACTTTTTGGTCTAGACCCGCATTTTGTCACTTTTGTTTATGAAGTATGTTTTTTAAATTTTACACTTTGTTATAGATTTCGAACGATGTCTTTTTTTTTTGCAGCATATTGTTTACTCTTTGGTGCAAGTTTGAGCATGGTCTATATCTCGTAGGATGGCATTGTCATTTTTATTATGTTAACATGTCATGTGACTCATGTTATGTTGGAAGTTAGAATATGCACTAAAAAAATTCAAATAAGTTAGAATATGCATACTTTCTTCTTATTTTATTTATGAATTTTCTGGTTTATTTCTAATTTTTATCCATTTATATCTTTGTATATTTTTTTATATGAAATATTTTAAAAAAATATGAACTGCATGTGCACCTGCATACTGCATATGTGCTGTGCAGTGACCTGACTGCATGCATACCACTTCTGCTTTTTAAGGACAGTGGTAGTAAATCCTTGTTCAGTTGAGTTTTCAATTTAATTTCCTGCAATATGGGATGCCACAGAGGAGGTATTTATGGATGAAATATTCCTTTTTCACATATATCTAATTTTCCCTGCAGATTGTAGGATATTATCTTTTCTGCATTCCAGGTCTACTTCAAATTGTTACATTTTCTAATTTTAAGCAATTTGATATTTGGAGTATGTTTTCATTGTTACACGCATGCTTCTTTGTGTGAAAGCAATTTCTTTAGCAATCGATGCTCAATTATATGGGATTCATCAGGCTGCTCAAATTCTGGGAAAACCTGATTTGGCCCCTGCAGCTTGGGTACGAAGACTAGTTACTTTATGTGACAAGGCTCCTGCAACCCCAATTGAAGTGGTCCATGGTATATTGGAGAAGGAGTTGGGGCAGAGTTTTACTGCAATTTTTGAAAGCTTTGATTCTGAGCCTGTTGGATCTGCTTCCATTGCACAGGTTCTTTTTTAACATTTCACAAAACTCTAAAAATTTGAAGTAGCTTAGTAATTATGGCCATACAGTCATCCTTTTTACTCCAATTTTCCTACGTGCAATTTTCTTTCAATAATTTCCTTTTGACACTTCGATTAATTGGCAGTCCTCTTTTTCTGAGTTATGTCTAGATCCTAGTATATATCATCAAGTTAGTAATGAATTGACATTTTATTGAATATGTTGAGAAGCAAGCTGCTAAATATTATAACAACTAGAAGCAGAGTACAATGACTAGAAATATTGCAATCAGCATCCTTAAGTAGGAGTGAAATATTAGGAGGTCCAACAAAGGAAAAAAGAAGGTAAAAGGGCAAATTTGAAAGGCGATAAAGAAAAACGCTAAGCCTCAGAATGTTGCATTTGTTTCTCAAGATTTAAGACAAGTATTGCATTCGACACCGCTTGCAACATTTGTTCCATGTTATTTTCAGAATATCCATTTGATTTCCATCATTTCTTACCATGTCTCAAATTTTGATATTGCCACTTGTTCCAATCTGCCAAAATTTAAAATGATTCAGATTTTCAGTTGCAGCTGAACTTTTGATTATCTTGGCCAAATTTACTTTTGAAACAAGTTCTATTTTAGTTTAATTTAGACACTTCATGGAGTTTCCTAAGACTTAAGACTCATCCAAAATAAAGTAAGTAGACTTGCCCTTTGTTTAAGTTTAGCAATTGGTCAAGTTTAGGGGAATTCGGTCAGGTAAAAACTGTCAAATGAACCTGTCCCTATTTGTATTTATGTTGACTTCAGTAGACCCGAAACCAAACTTGTTTATTTTATATGAACCTAAATCCTACTTGTTAACCTAATTCAGTTTAATTAAAATAAAAGCAACATGAAAGCAGGTTCGTGTTTGCTGCTGTAGCCTCCTAAGTTTTATGTCTAGCTATGCTTAACTGTAGTTGAGGTGATGGTGACAGGTTTTATCTGTGAAAATGTGTTTGTTCTTCTTGGGCAGTTGCAGCAGCTGCAGCTGTACCTTCCCATCATTCATGGCAACCTGCACTTGGATGTAGTGGAGGAAGCAGTGCTGAAGATATGGATCTAAGGGCTTTACATGGAATAGGGTTGAATTTTGTGTGTGGGGGGGGGGGGGGGGGGGGGGGTGCGGGCAGAGATAGAGACCCTGGAGGCCTGTAAATAAGGAGCAAGAGAGTGAACCATGGGATATATACTCATATATGAAACTCTTCATCAAAATTATCTCAACTCTTTGAAATTTCAATTTGTGAGAATCGTTGATGATACTCAAAGAAATAAGAAGTTCCAGCCTTACAAATGTCTGATTTATGAGTATCAAATATGAAAATTTTTAGTTGGAGAAATGTCAGCTCTTGAAAACTTTAACACGCAAGTGTTCTGTATAACTCATAATAGACAAATAAGTTTCAAATTTGTTAAACTCTTATTTGAAAGTGCTAAGTATGATACTCTTAAATGAAGGTCTGTGTTCTGTGAGACTTTAAGATAAGTTTGTATATAGAAAGTCCTATTCATGATACTGATGGTGAGCAAAAGCTCTTGAGCTGATGAATCTCTGATTTAAGAACATTCATTATGGTACCCTTAGACAAAAGAAGCTACCTGATACTCTCAACCAAAAGAAATTAAATTCTCTCCAAAACTAACATGAGAATGATATGGAAGAACAGGTTTCAGTTTTGCAAAATTCAAAAAATATACCCTATTGAAGGAAAGAACCTCAAATATAGAGTATAGACCTATACCTAAAAATTATTTGAAGGATTTTAGTTATGAGATTCATTAATTTAAAGAAGTTCGTCATAATTCAGTGAGAAGTTTTAGTTGTGAATTGTATTAATTCCATGAGTCCAAAGATTGACGTATACTAGTTGATTCCAAGAGTTGAAACCCTTAAATTAGAACTTAAACCTATGGAACCCCTATAGTATAAGTTTCAAATTCCCCAAAACTTTACACAATGAGCTTCATCATGAATGTAAAATTTCAGTCTGTTTTTTTCATATAATCCATGTAATCTTATATCATGCAAATTAATCATTTTATTACATATCTGTTATTATGGTCTTATTTTCAAGTAAGTATGTGGAATCCCTTGATCAGGGTTGCCTAATATAAAAGAAAAGGTTAATTAATAACAGACTCTTGCGTCTATTGGAGACATGAGCACATGCTATTGCATGAATATGAAGGGATCATATGCTATTTACATGGATCATATATTCATGTTGAAAGCTTAAGCCTAAGGATCAGACTTGTGACACCACAGTATAGAAGTTATTCCAATTAATTATATTTAATTACATTAAAAAAAATACAAACATCGAGAAAGTAAATTAGTGTTATATTGCTCATCTGGTTTCCCTTCTCACAGTTGAATTTGAGGTCCTTCTAGATCTTCCTTTGTCAAACCCATGTACCCAAGTTTATCTAGTGAAGTCATGACGTGCTCATTTGGGCAGGTAAACCAAGATTGAGGCAATTTTATAGGTGTGAACCATCTGTTTTTAGCTTGTCAACAGAGTACGGGCTATTTTTATTTCTTTTGAAAGGTCATGGCCCCACATTTATTTTGACAAATATTATTTTCCAAAACAAACCAGTGGATCATTTTCATTTTTCCTTAAAAAATTTAATTACGATAAGAAAGAAAACTTGGTCATATTCAGTTACATCTCTCTAAATTTCTTCTTTATTTATTCTCTAAATTTCTCTTAATCTAATGTATGTTTTCTAAATCTTGTTTTCGCCAGTCAATGTAGTTCATATATTGTAATGTTATTTTGGTTTCCTTTATCTGTAATTCTAGGTTCATCAGGCAAGACTGAGATGTGAAAAGACTGACGTTGCTGTTAAAGTAAGGATTAGTTTAAATATTTCTCTTCTTTAAATATTTGATGCTTGTAAACTTCATTAACTTCTATGAAGATTTCTAGGTGCAACATCCTGGAGTTCAACAGCTGATGACGATAGATATCCACAACTTGCAAGCATTTGTCTTGTTTTTGCAAAAGACAGACCTCAAATTTGATCTATTTTCTCTTACCAAAGAGGTCGAAAAGCAGGTGTGTACTCTTTTGTTTATTGCATTTCAACCTTTTGTTTCCTCCTGTGTATTTCTTATGCTAAGAATTTTAATCTGCATATTAATCAATTTCTGTTATTATATCTGACTAATTAAAAAATTGCTGATTGATTTATCAATATATTGGCATTTATCTTTTGAAACGCTGCGTACTTGCAATATTTTAGATCATATCTTTCCATCTTTAAATTGTTTTGGAGAACATGTAATGTGAGTTATGGATCAAGCAATTGCTGACTCATAAGATACACTTCCTTTTTCTGCAGTTATATTGGATGTCACTACCCTTACAAAATTCTTATAGCTGGGACTTCCTTATATAGATCATGCACAAGAGGTGGACCTAGGGAGGACAGGCACGACTAGTTTGTGTCCAGACCCAGCCAAAATTCTAAAGCCTCAGTGTGTGGGATAATGACACTACTATTCAGTATTGTCAAAATTTTCTTTAGTGTCTATTTTATTGATGCTAAATCCTACTCATGGCTGACGTGTATTTAATGCTTGGTAGCTGGAGTCTTTTAAATGACACATTGCACTCATTTAGAATATTTGCAGCTGCCATATTATGCTGACACTTGGCATGCACCTGAGCACACGAGTTTGTAAGAACTACAGAAGAACTGCAACTAGCACATCAAGATATGATAACTTTTTTGTCTTTTAATCACAGACCTATTTCAATTGCCTTGTTGTAGTTTGCAGCCATGTTTTTTAACTATATAAACATAGTTCTCAACTAATCTAAATAAATCATGGATCAGAAGTCATTCGAGTTATCTGTTTCTATTACCTTTTTAACATTTGCATTTCTATAGTTTCAAGTAGTTTGTCATACAAACTACACAAATATATTTAGACATTAATAGTACAAGTTAGCTAAGTCTCATGTTAAAAACTAGATACAGACATGCAACTATGTTAACAAACTAACAACAGATTGTAATTGTTGCACTACTGCACCAAAAAACACTGGTAATTGCTCACACTGATGTAGACGGACGTGAAAACATGGATGTGGCAGTAAGAACTGGAAACAATGAATACATTGAATAGTTGTCTTAGGATTGGGGGTCAGACTCATAGTTCAAGAAGATCTGATGTGTAGGTACGCATAAACTATTAGTGCCACCATTACTTCCCTAATTAAAGAAACATTTTCTGGGGTAACTTTATATGATGTTTAAAAGTATTAGCACCTACCAAATTGTCAATTCGTTGTGTAGAGTTTTTTTGAACTTGTGCAATTACATTGTTCTAGTATTTCATACCACCATATACCTTATCTAGCATTGTTGCTAGATGATTGAGTATCTTGTAATTTAATAGTTATTTGACCTATTTCTACTGAATTTGTGCTGCTCTTAGCCATTGCTTCTCATTTTTTTGTCTTTTATCTTTTTTCAAAGGTCGGATATGAATTTGATTTTCTGCGAGAGGCCGAGGCCATGGAAAGAATCCGGCACTCATTTCATGCTAACAACAAAAAGGTTCCTGTTTTGGTGCCACGTGTAATTCGTGGCATGGTGACCAGGTATGATGCATGAAATATAGATGTTTCTCATGATTTGTGCACATCTAGGTGACTTTAAATGAAAGTACGGCACCCTTTGAAGATCTTTCTTGTGATTTGGGCACATAATGAAACTGCAACATTAGATCCTAATCAACATTCAGCAAAGGAACTAATTACGTTCCGCGAAGAAACTAAAACTAATCTCCTGTAGCTCATGTTTTTCTCCCTTTTTTTTTCCTAAGGAAATTGATGAAGTTCGGGCACTGACTTAGTTAGGGATTAATGCCTTATGCACATTTTTTCCATATGGTCCTTAAAACTTGTGATAAGGTGAGCTTTGGTACATACAATGAAGGAAGTCATGGTAATTTGGAGCTTGTGCACAAGTGTCAAGGTGAATTTTGGGCAAAAGAGAATGTCCTCATCATGGTCTCTCTAATTATACCATTTAGATATCCTGAGATCTTCTTGGCAACTCTAAGTGGAAGAAGCTGGCCTATGCTATAAATGACAGTAATATCATTTCTGTATTAAAAGAGGATTATGCTAAATTTCAGATGTTGCTACACAACTTCTTTCCTTAATTGCTCCTTATCCCTCAATGGCTACTCTAGCTAATTCAAATATTGTCAATTTAGTTGTCTGTTGTGTGTGGAGCTGTATAACTTTATCCAACTCAAACATTGTAAACTTGCATTCTGAAAGATCAAGCTACAACTATGGTGTATGACTGAGATGAGATAAATTGAGCATGACATGATTAGCACATAAGCATCATAGTTGGCTTATTCATTCTTACAATTTCAAAGCATAAGTAAAAGGTCTTAGGTTTCTCTCGCCATACCGTTTAGATTTCTTGAGATCTCAGTTATAAGCGTAGATGGAAGAAGCAGGTCTACATTATAAATTACTGTAATATCATTTCCCTATTAGGAGAGGTTTGTACCAAACTCCAGCTGTTGCCATTTAATCTCCCCCCCCCCCCCCCCCCCCCCACACACACACACACTTGCTCCTTATCCCTAATGCAATGCTACTCTTGCCATTTGGAATATTGTCGATCTTATTTCCTGTGGATCTGGAGCTGTAAGTTATGCCAACTCATGCATTACAAACTTAAGGACTAATGTACAACTAAAGCACAGTAATGCAGTGAGATAAATATAGCATCAGACTATTTGCACATATACATCTTGGTTGGGTTGCTGCTGCTACATTTTTAATGTGCAAGTACAATGTCTTAAAGAGATTACCTTTCATATCCTAAATCTAGTTAGATTTTTGGTTGGAAGCAGCAGCCTGCTCTTTTTCAAGTGAGACATGACTTTATGAATTCCCCATGACACTAATCAGTACGGAAACAGCAGGATTATTGGTCTTATGAGCTAGTTCCTTCTCCTGGTTTTCTTTTATTCACATAAAGATAAGTCATTGGAGGTTCTATGCGCATGTAAATTCTAAGTAGCCGATCCATCCTATGAAAATCTATATCATGTATATTCAGTTGGAGAAAGTAGCCTGATCCTTCTTGTTGAGCATGATATTTGAATTCCCCTGAATACTAGTATATGATAAACAGCTTGGTTAGTGGTTTTATAGTCTAGTGTGCCCTCCTTGAATTTTATTTCATGTACAGATCAGTTATTATGGACTGAATTCCTTTATGTTGAGCACTTCCTATGTTTATAGAAATCTGCACTTTGCTGATGTCTATCTTATGTTTTCTTCCTACCTTTTTTTATGGTCATGTTACAGAATGCTTAATTGCCACTATCTTGGTTCCAGTATGGTAGATTGGCAGTGTCATTGAAGTAAATTTATTCCGACATGCTCTTAGCCAACTTGTTTTACTTCTTGATGCCTGATTTCTGGTCATCTTGTTATGACTTATATGAGGGCTTTTGTGTTTTATCTGTATTTTAATATTATGATGCATTATTTAGGAGGGTGCATCTGTGAACATTATTTATTTATTTATTTATTTGTTCACTGGTCTTTGCAGTTGATGATGGAGCATCATTTTATTTAAATTTCCTATGAATAACATTTCTAATGTTGCTTTGCTTGATTAGGAAAGTCTTAATAATGGAGTTTATAAATGGAATCCCAATAATGAATCTTGGCAACGAAATAGCAAAAAGGGGCATAGATCCTCGTGGTAAGATTGCAGCGGTGGCAAAGCTGTAAGCCCTTAGATCATCCTTGAGAGTATGATGCCTCATTTCCTTCAATTTTAAGTCTTTGGGCAAATACATGACCTTATCTATGACTATACTTGTGCCCTTTCATATGATATTATTATCCGGTAAAAGTTGCAGGTGCCCAAGACTCAATATTCTTGTTTTCTAATTAATAATACGTGAAAGCATATTATTACTGGGTAAATAGGGCATTCAATTTATATTTTTTTTTAAATTATGCATGTCTATATTTCAAAATCTTTTTCTTTTTCTTTTTTTTTTGGTAAATCGGCAACTCACACATGACGGGTGTGAAGCTGGCCAACAAAGTCAGAAAACAAAATGCTACGCAAGGTCGAAGGCACAGCCTCATGGCCTATCCAAGAAAAGCCTCCCGAATAATGAGCCGCGAAGGAAGCAACCCAATCAGCCGCACCGTTTGCCTCCCGATATACGTGCGAGGCTTGGTAGGAGATAATCTCCCCCAAAGCTCTACGGATATCGTGAAGCAGCGGCCGGTCCTCGACTGAGCACCTCCCTTCCCGGATCCACCCAATTACCGTGGTCGAGTCCCCCTCGAGAAGGATGTGACCCGCACCAAGTACCCGCCTCGCATAGGAGACACCCTCCCAGGCCGCCCGAAGCTCTGCGGTCACCACTGATGAGTCAAAAATCCTACGTCCACCTGCCGCCACAAGTCTGGCGTCATGATCCCTAATAATAAATCCCACACCTCCACAGCACCCATCCGCTGATACGCTGCCATCGAAGTTCACCTTGAGAAAGCCAGGGGGTGGGGGCACCCAGGATACTAGTATCGTCCTGGACGCTGCAAGAGCAGAATGGGGGCTCCAGATGTCCCTGGCCAACCCAGTAGGTGTAGCCTCAATAGAGCCGGTGATCTCCGCCGCAAGCCGTAGAGCTCGGTCCGCCACCACCCTCGGATGGTGGCTCTCACCATCGAAAACCCATGTATTCCTCTCCAGCCAACACTGATAGGCCAGGTAGGCATCACGAGTCCCCCTCTCCTCTCGTACAGACCCCCGGACCGAGGCCTCCAAGTGACGTAGGAACTCCTCAATGGACGCCCACACCTGCCTCTGGTCGGGCTGAACTGAAGCATGTCTCCATATCTGACTAGCTCTAGGGCACTCAAAAAGAGCATGATAGATGGTCTCCTCCGTCGCCTGACAAGCTCCACATCCGGCCGGGATCCTCACTCCCCGTCTCACCAAAACCCCACTAGTAGGTAAACACCCCCAAGCCACCTTCCACAGGAACAAGGCCACTCGGGGGTGAATGTGCATCCTCCAAATCCAGCCGCAGTCCATCTGTCTCGCAGAGGGCCCTCTACCAATCGCTAAGAGGTCCCGAACTCTCACAGTCGTCCTACCTGTCCTGCTCCATACCCTCCTATCCACTGCCTCCCCCTCCGGGATCGGCAAAGCCAGGACGCGCTCAGCAAGGTGCTCCCCGAATACCCGTCGAACAAGACTCGCATCCCACCTCCGCTCCCCCTGGGCAAATAAGGCACACACTCTACGTCCCTCCATCCAACCATGGTCAATCTCGGTGGGCCAACCCTGCAATGCTACCTCAGCCAGCCATCTGTCCTCCAAAATGCTGATCGACCGCCCATCCCCAATCTCCCACCTGATCTCTGGCATCACTCCTGGGGCGCGAGCGCAGATCTCTCTCCAGATAAAGGAAGCTCCTCGGCCAGTACGTAGGACGTAGTGGGGGGCAGGATCCCCGTACTTCGCCCTCAACAATGAGCCCCAAAGGCCCTCAGGCTCTAGGAGAAACCTGGCTGCCAACCTGGTCGCCAGTAACTCCCTTCGCTCGACCAGTGAGTGAATACCAAGTCCTCCCCTGTCGGTCGGCTGGCAAATAGACTCCCAAGCCACCAGATGAATGCCGTCTCTGCCTCCCCGCCGTCCCCAGATGAATGTGCGAAACATCCTCTCCAATCCCCGGATCACGGCAAGAGGGACCAGGGTATTGGAGAGCAAGTAAATGGGGATGGAGCTCAACACTGACCGTACCAAAATGACTCGGCCCATCATCGACAATGCACCCGCCTGCCAACTCTCCAAACGGTGGGTGACGCTCAGCTCCATGGATGTACACTCCCTCCGACGTAGACGGCGTCCCGTAATAGGCACCCCGAGATATGTAAGGGTCCCCTCCTGCTCTCCAATCCCTAGAAGACTCATAATAGACTGCCTCACCCCATGGTCAGTCTTCGGGCTAAAGAAAATGGCAGACTTGGTCAGATTAACCTGCTGCCCCGACATATCACAATATGCCCCCAAGATCCTACTAATGGCCCGTGCTGATCTGCTCGTCGCGCGAGCTAACAGTATACAATCATCAGCGAATAACAGATGCGAAACCCTAGTCGTCCCGGCCGCCGGGCCATAGACCTCCAACTCCTGCTCATGGACGGCCTGTTTGAGTGCACGGGACAAAGAATCTGCACATAGAATGAACAAAAGTGGTGACAAAGGGCAGCCCTGTCTCAATCCTACCGACGACTCGAAGAAACACGATGGTGAGCCGTTAAACAATAAGGCAAAGGACGGGGACAATATGCAACCGAGCACCCATCTGACCCACTGTGGGGTGAAATCCAAACCCCTCCAGGCATCGCCGCACAAACTCCCATCTCATCCTGTCGTATGCCCGCTCCATATCAAGTTTGACTCCCATTAAGCACCTACGCTTAGGCGCTTTCTGGAGGTCAGCCATGAACTCATGAGCAATGAGGACGTTATCCGAAATGGATCGCCCCCCAACGAAAGCCCCCTGCTCAGGGCAAATGAGTCTGGGTAGAATACCCCTCATCCTCTGGACTAGTACCCTCGCCACCACCTTATACAGGGTGGTGCACAAGCTAATCGGTCTGTAGTGGCTCGGCTCAACAGGGTCCTGTCTCTTCGGAATCAGTGTGATGAAGGTCCTCCTCCACTCCACGGGCATCGCTGTCGACACAAAAAACTGCTGGACCGCCGCAATCACCTCCTGTCTGACTATGTGCCAGTACCTCCTGAAAAAGACAGGAGGAAAGCCATCTGGGCCTGGGGCTCTGTCCTCGCCCAAAGACCAAAGAGCCGCCTGTACCTCATCCCCGGACACTGGACTGACCAGAGCTGCGTTCTCCTCCACTGACACCTGCCTCCCTGGTACCGGTCCACATGCTCCTCCATCTGTGCCACCTGACTCGGTCCATCTGTCACGAAAAAACTGCACCAAGATCCTCCTGACTATCTCCTGATCCTCGGACACCTGCCCACTACTGTCCCTAATCCGGCCAATCCGGTTCCGATGTCTCCTGATGATGATCGACTGGTGAAAGAATCTGGTATTCCGATCCCCCTCCCTAATCCACTGGATCCTGGACTTTTGCCTCCAAAACACCTCCTGCTGCCTCAAAAGGGAGGTGTGTCTAGCCAGTAGTCCCCTTAGCTCCCCCTGATCCACCTCTGAAAGACCGCCCCCACTGTCCTCAAGTGCCTGTAACCTAGTGATGGATGCCTCCATCTCCTCCACCCTCCTGAAGATATTCCCCACCTCCTCCTTATTCCACCTTTGCAGTCGGCGTCTGGTTAGCTCAAGTTTCCGGGTAACCCTATACATCACATCCCCCCTAACCGGCATCTGCCACGCCTCTCTCACCACCTCCCACGACCGTGGGTAAGACAACCATACCTTCTCAAAGCGAAAAGGACAATGAACTGGAAAAGTATAAGAGGTACTCACCAATACTGGGCAGTGGTCAGAAGCAATCCTGGGCAAGTGTCGCACCCAGAAATCCGGAAATCTCTGAATCCATCCGGGCGTCGCGTACACTCGGTCAATCCGCTCCCAAACACGTGCCATCCCCAGCCTGTTGTTGCACCAAGTGAAGCGCGGGCCGGTGAAACCAAGGTCAGCTAGCCCATTGGACTGTATAAAGTCCTGGAACTCTCTGACCTCAATGTTGTTGGAGAAGACCTTACCCCCTCTCTTGTCCTCCGGGCTGTCAATGCAATTGAAATCCCCTGCCATCATCACAGGGTGGCCAAGCTGAATGAGGTCGGTGGCCTCCTCCCACAAGACTCTCCTCTCCCGATAGTTTGTACTGGCATATGTGGCTAAAAGGACCCAAGGAGGCCCGGCCCCCTCAGAAATAACTAGGATCACCTGTTGGTTGCACTTGTGGAAGACATCAATACCAACACCCCCCAACCTCCATAACACAATGATGCCCCCTGAGAGGCCCCGAGAGTCCACCGCATATGTCCCCCATGATCGCGGGATGGCACGCCTAGCTCGTTCCAAACTAGATCCCGACAATCGGGTCTCAAGCAAAACACAAACATCTGGGTCATGCAGACTCACTAACCTACGGAAGGCCGACCGAAAGGAAGGCTTCCCCGCTCTCCGACAGTTCCAAAGAAGAACCTTCATAACAACACTTGGGTGTTTTGATGCGTGGCCACCCCCTCGGGGTCTTGCAGCCCTCCCTCCTTACCACACGCCTCACCCTCTTCCGGACCGGCCATCTCAAGCACCACCTTCAACTTGTGTACCAAAGCTTCGTGTGCCGTCCCTCGTGGGTGCCCGGTACTCACAAGCTCATTCTGACCTTCCATCTCCCTGGGCTCCTCTGCCATTCCCTCCTTAGACCTCTCACCTTGGGTAATCTTCCCAAGTGAACCGTCCCTGGAGGTAAGCATGATCCCCTCCCGCACAGTCCCGGCCCTGTAACACTCCCTGGTTCCTCCGCAGACCAAGTTGGGATACGGCCCTGTGTCCGCTGGCGGGAGGCCACCTCGCCCGAGCTCTTCCACCGACCGAGCACCCTCACCGCCTGGCGCCACCGGAGGTAGACCCCCTGCTCCACCGCACGCCGCCGTACCACGCCGAGGAACGGGATCCGCGGAAGAACGCTCCCGATTAAATCCACCCTTGCCGCCCCCGCCGACAGACCTCCCAGCTCGCAGGCCTTCCGCGATCGCCGGTGACGCGCTCCGACTCCTGAACCGCCGCCGGTCGCCGTTCTTGTTCGCCGCCCCGGCCTCCGGCACGCGAAGCCCCGGCACGAAAGACCCAGGCACAGGGGGGGCCGAATGGTCTCGGGCCAGTCCTCGTTCCGGCCCGAGGGCCCCCCGCTGCTTTGATGGGCTTCTGGCCCTTTTCATTGGGCTGGGCCCACTTTCCAGACTGACCGGGCCCAAACCAGGCCCCTGATCACAGGCCCCGGTCTGGACCGGGCCCGCTTGGGCTTGGACGGCCCCCTGCCGAGTTAGACTCGGAGTCGACTCGGTACACTGCGTCGGTGTCGCCGCCACGCCCAACACCGGTTCGACTCCCCCCGCTCCCTTCGCCGGCGAAATGCGCCGAGCGATCTTCTTAGGCTTCCGCCAGCCCTCAGAATCCGGCGATGACTGAGGCTCGCTCGCCCCTCCCTTGGCCAGACTCGGGCCCGAGTAGGTATGAGCCGGTTCCCGAGTCGGCTCAGTGCGGGAACTCGTCGTCGTCCCCTTCGGCCTCGCAGCAACCCTAGCCCCACCACCTCCTCGCTGTGCCGGAAACCTAGAAGAGGTCATCCATGGACCGAACACTCTCGGCCTAGTCCCCCCGGTAGGTTCCCCTCCATAGCCGTTGAAGAACCGCCAGGAACTCCATTAACCACCGGGTCCGATCTCCCTTCCGCCTCGCAGAACCGGCACTCCCCTGCCTGATGACCGGTGCGGGCACAGAGGTAGCAGAGGCTCGGCAGGTCTTCGTAAACGAAGGCCTGCCAGAACCTTTTCTTCCCCCATTGAACAAGCGTACCAGGTACCAGAGGGAGACTGGCGTCGATCTCGACCTTGGCTCGGGCATAGCCAACCCTCCGCCTCTCACTTGACACCGCATCGAGCGCCACTGGCCTTCCCGCCGCCGCCACCATCTCCAGGATGGATGCACTGTCCCAATACTCCAACGGCAGCCCCGGTAACCTAATCCAGACAACTGTCCGGCTAACCGAGTGGACGCCCGGGATGAAGTCGGGCCGCCAGTCTTCCATCGACATCAACTGGCCCCCTACCAGCCAAGGGGCCGCTGCCATTGCCTTCGCCCGCTCCTCAGCTGACCCGAACCGGATGGTCAGAAGGCCCTCCGCCATTGGAAGAACCTCCACCGGTTGCAAAAGCTTAGCCCGTCCTCTGAGTTCGCGAGCCACTACCTCTGCCGGAACGCGCCGCCCCAAGCTCTTGGCGTGCACAGCTCTCCCCTCCCAATCGCTCCTCGCCAGCATCACCCTCTCCGTCGGCAGCGTCACCACCCGGGGAAAGCGTCGCTCGAGCTCACCCAGCTCCTCCTCGGTAAACCGGTGGCAACCCATCTCCGGTTGGGACGGAAACCCTCGCGCCACCCCAACCCACCGTGGTGTGGTTTCAGCCCGGCCTGGCAAGGGGACATCCCGTTTCCCCCGGTCAGATGCCCCGCCGGAAGCTGCCATCCGGCGAACCCACCAGCTACTCGGTGAAAAGCCAAGCTCCGCCCCAAGCTCCTCTTTTTCTTTTTCTAGGAACAACAATTATTACTACAATACCTTGCTAAGGTCCTATGATACATTATTCAGTTACATGTCAATTATACATTTGAAATTGGTTGGGCTTCCTCTTCACTAAAAAGAGAAAACAGAGAGAAGAAATTGGTTCCATTATTCTTACAATTTCCCCTTTTTCAGTTTATACATAGCTTGATTGTGAAAATTTCTTTACATTCTTGAACAGACTACATTGATTAGTTCGGTAAGAATAATGCCCTGATTCCCTTCTCAACGTTTGTGTTGATGCAGGAAAATTTTGAAACATCTGACACTAGCATATGGTCAAATGATCTTGAGGGATGGTTTCTTCCATGCAGATCCACATCCAGGAAATATCCTGATTTGCAAGGAGTCAGAGGCAAGTATGCTACTAGTACTGTATTGAAAAAAATTGCACATTTAATATCATGTTTCTTACTTGCAGTTGTCTCTTATGCTTTTACATCCAAGAAATTTCCTTGCTGATGTCTGGACCTTAATGTATTTCTGAAAACTCTTTGTGTTGCCTTTTTCTTTTGGGTTAGGTTGCTTTACTCGATTATGGGCAAGTGAAGCAACTTCCTGATGACTTGAGGCTTGGATATGCACATCTTATTCTTGCACTTGCTGACAAAGACCCTTCAAGGGCTACACAGAGTTACAAGTACTGTACTTAATTCTCCTAGTAGCATGAAAGGAGATTCTAAGATGTCATGCAACATCAAACACTAGTTGGAGTTGATTTTGTTATGTTTTCGTAGTGTACATACATAAATTTATTATGCCATGAGACATTATTGACTGCTGAAATTCAATTTTTTTTAATAACTGTGAGGCCTAATAATTAACATCATTTTTTAGGGAGCTCGGAATAGAAACATTGAGTACATGTGCTGATGGAGAAAAGGAACTGTTTGAATTAGCTCTAAAAATGTTTGATACTAAACTTCCGCCAGGAGTAACTATGATATCACCATTTTCTGACAGTTCTTCCTTAAATCAAGTTGCTGTCCAGGTGTGCAGTTATTTCCAGTATTATCTACATTAACCTTTCATTGGTTATTCGCCCTTTTTTTTTAAAAAAATTGCCATCCATTTATTTTTTTTCTTCTTTTGTACTTCATTGATAAAATTTGTCAATTATCATTTGATGTTATGGTTATGTAACAATATGGGGTGCTTACGATTTTCCTAAATTAAGATGTAAATGCAACCTATGGAGTGCTTTAAAAATAAATCCTTCTACTAATTTTAGAACAAAAGGAGTGTTTCTTGTAGAAAATATCGTGTGTTATAATGCACAGTATGAAATGTTTCTTACAAGTTTTTAGGAGAAACTAAGAAAAGTAGCTTTTGGCTTATCTTTGTTTGTAGCTACTGCTTTGTTTCTTAGAAATGAAATCAACTTGTTTGTGAGTACATTCATTGGGGTTGCAAGAGAATTAGCAAATCCAGACAAAGTCCAACTCATCATAACCCAATTAAAACCTAAAACTTGAACCTATTGTTTGGGTTTGATTCCCTAATCTAGATCCCAATGTTTAACTTAAATTGCAAAATCTTCAAATAGTGGATCCAACCCTTTAAAAACCAAATAGAGTAATAGACTTCATAGTGATTTATATTCTAAGACAGTAAGACCCATATAATTCAAACTAGAACCAAGGTAAGCTGGAGTTGCCTTGATCCAAGATGTGCAAAGAGTTGGCTCTGTATCTGATTTGTAAATCCATTTCCCTTTGGGTCGGGTTTAGAACATGTTAGATTCAAAACTGCTACAAGCATTTACACTCACTGTCACTGCCCATAGGTATTATTTCATATTCTTTCTCCCCTTACTTGCTAATCAGTGCTTCTGCAGTATATGTTTACCTAACACCAAACATAAGTGCTTCCTAGAAAGCCCTTTTGAAAAAGCAGGAGCAAAGCCTCTAGGTTTTGTTTGGAAACAATAATCACAACGAGCCAATAAAATTGCAGTTGTGCAAGTGGTTCTGACAGCAATGAAGTCATAATATATTTTCTTTTCTTCTTTATATTCTTTTTTTCCCCTTATTCTCTATTTTTGTGCCTAAAATTAATGTCGGTAAGCTTCACAAGCTATGAATTGGGATGGGGAGGGTGGATGCCCTACTGTATATATGTAGAGTAGGGCCCTAGTAGTGTTTCAAATGATGGTTACGGTATGTGGGCAGTCAAGGGACCATCCGTGTGTGGAGGCTTGATGCCTACTGCATAAATTTAGAGGAGGACCCTAGTTGTTTGAAAAGGCAGTTGCTGTATGTGGGTGGTCTGGGGACCTCATATTGCATATGTGGTATGTGAGTTGCATATGCGGGCATATATGCAGTTCATCTTCTTTAAGTATATAAAAATAAGTCTTAACACATTAAGTACAATAAAAGACCACAATAATAATTATATATTTTTTGGATAAGTAATATCAACTAACAGTTAGTTTATTAGTTGGTACTTACTAATACCAAGAGTTAAAATATGATTGAAACCCACATCCAACCTGACCATCAGTTTTGAACTTGTTCCATCTGCTGAGGTCCATATAAGAGAGGACCACATATTTGGTACCATAATACTAGGCAAGCCACATATTCAGTTGTACATATATGGCCATATAATGTTAAGTAGAGTGGCTTTTAGGCCCATATATGGTATGACCATATATAATAACTGTATATAGGCAATGAGGTTAGGTCAAGGGACCGCATCTGCATATGAAGCCTCATGCACTGCATTTTAAAACAATAGACCTAGACTTCCTTTTGCCCTCCTCACACTGATAAGTTGTCAATCTCTGCAAAAAAGTCCACTTCGTGATCTAATTCCAACCATCTACAGGAACCACCTAAAAGACTTAGGCTGAGTTTGGTTTGAGCATAAGGATTGAATAGACCTTACGCTGAAAAGCTTTTGAAAATGGGAATAATGAGAGATTAGTTTTTCCAATCAAACATGGTCATTCGTGAAATAATAATTCTAGCTGGTTGGCTATGGGTTACTCCCATTTCTAACTACCTTGTTTATTCCATAGCCCCTAATGTGTTCTGGCTAATTTTTGCTAACACTAAGAAATGTTAGCCACACAAGGACTGGAATTAGCAATTGCAGTTGGAACAACTACCCCTCCCTGCTTCTTTTTTCTTACAAAAATCTGGAGCAATACAGTCTTGATGAAAGGACCCTTAGAACAGAACACAATAGCAATTTGACCCCCTAAGGTCAATATAAGACTTGTAAAACTCAAGTACATAAAAATAAAAATAACTGTAAGTGTAATCATTGAATTTAAATACAAGTTCCTTTGCTACCTAGATTTCCTACCAAGACTGTGCCACACAGATGCCTGCCTCAACATTTTGCATCATTTTTTTAGTATGGACGACGAGATTGAGATATAAATTAATATCAGGTGTTCCCATTATAATACTTATTATTGACTTTTTCTTTTTTTGAGATGAAGGATGGGCATAGCCCATCAACAATACTTACCATTGACTTATGCCATCTTATTTGATTTCTTATATTTTTTGTGTTTATCATTATTATTTTTCATAATCTATCATTTTTGGGCTGTATTGGCCTCTAGGTGCCCACCTTGCACCTAGGTGCTAGGCAGCCCCCACATCCACTTGTCTACCACTCTTTTAAGACAAGAAATCTACTATAGACATTCAGCGGTTGAGCTATAATCCCGTTTGACAGATATGAGCTCAAATCCTATCAACTAGAAACTCGTGTTCAGGTTCAGAATGTTTTTAGTCACGATGACCTAAATCCAAATCCAAAATTGGATTAATGTGTGTCTCTGAGGGTGAGAGAGAGAGGCACTACAATCTTATCTGGATGATTCAAACCTAAATTCTATCAATTAGAAACTCAGGTTTGCCTGTTTATATTGAGAATTCACATCGATGATCATGACCAACAACAATTAAAATGTCCATAGAGGATAGTAGTGATCATGATATACTTTTTTACTTCAAACATTGTCATTTTCTAGGTTAAGCAAGTATGTTACTGTGGTTGGCATGTTAATGCAACTCTAACCATTTTAGTCATTCTATGAGGTCCATTTAGTGTGTATGTACCATCAAGATTGGACAAACACCTTATGGTTAGCTCCTGCATTCTTATGATTGACATTTTGATTTGCAACCTTTGTGCCTCACACATAAATGTGGGAGTTCTGATGTTACTTTATCTGTGGATTATAGAGTTTCCCCGAGGAGCTCTATTCTGTTCTTCGAACAATGCAGCTTTTAAGAGGACTTAGTGTAGGGATGGGAATCAACTACTCCTGCGCAGAACAATGGAGACCCATTGCAGAAGAAGCTCTCTTCAGGGCTGGAAAACTAAAAGGTGTTTTGATTATCATGCAGCACTTTTTCTTCCAAAGATAGTTACATTTGCTTCTTTTCTTTTTTGTATCATATATACCAAATAGTTTCATTGCAAGGTAATAATCCATTATAAAATTCCAGTTGCTCATGTATGTATATGCAATGCGCTCTACCGTATTCGAGATGCCTGGTTTTCTGAGTTCTCTTAGCCATGTAATGCTGATGGTAGATGTGTATTTCTTGCATGGCATGCATGTGGGTTTAAGTTTGGTTTTCCTCAAATGTAGACTATGTAACCTTTTTTTCGTTACATGAAATGTTTCAGTTGGGGACTTGAAAGCACAGAAATGTGGCTTCTGGAGACGAATATTTAGAAGAAAGAGGGAATATGACTGATGTACAATTTAAAATCCAAAATATTTGTATAAGAATGCTATCGCAATCTCCAAATTGACTATCTTCAGTCAGAGAGCATTTACTACAGTGATTCATCAGTTGTATATACGACATTATATTCAAGTCTGGGGTGGTTCAATTAAAGTTCCTTTCTTATAATCTAAACCAAATTATTCTTGATAGATGTAATCTATTGCAGAGAATTTTCTTTTTGTTTCTATATGATTCTTTTTTTCATGCCTAATGATCAACCTTCTTTTGGTTATCTCAATTTTGGTAGTATTTATGTTGTTTATAGTGTAAACTGAGGCAGATTACATGCTCAGTATAAATTTTTTTTCCCATTCCTATCTTAGACCATGGTTCACAAGTTATTCTAGAATTTGGTTTATGGTAGTTTAGTAAGGAATTGGGCAATTCAATTTGAGTGGGAAACGCTCAAATATTTCACTTTTTAGGTTACTTGCCTGTCTCTCAGTAACCCATGTTCATTTTCATGATGCTTGGAAAATTCTAGTGTTTTTACTTGCCTTATTAGAGCACAACTTGAATCTGTTATGAGAAATTCCTCCACTTTATTCGGATTTGCGAGCAGGCTATCCCTGTGATATCTCTAAACATAGTAGGAAAACTCTTCTGAAGAGGTGCTGAAGAGAGAAGGTCTTATAGTAGAAACACCCTTTATGTGAACTGTTGCCCCTAAAAATCATTGGTTCAGGTCTGATGGGTATTCGGACAAATGTTGATGGTTCATGGTTATGTGTCTGTTTAGAAGGGTTGTAATTAATTCTGGTTTGCTTACAATGTACATATATTTGGTTTTGGTCAAGGTTCGCCATCTCGGTACCGGATCCATACTAGTATTATCATATTACTGTATTGCTACATGGAATGGTAGGATAAGGTTTAACATACTGAGTATTGGTATCATATAGTATATAGTACGATCGGTATGGCAAATCTTAATCGTGGTCTTCTGATGTAATTTAAGGTTGTTTCCCACAAATTTTGGGCATGCATGGTTGGCACTCCTGCCACATCTGGTGGAAACTTCGTAAACAGACTCGGCATAAATTAGATCTAGTGATAGCCTTGGATCGAGTCATGCAATTAACAATTTATTTAACCATGTAATGGATTTAATTATATGCTAAACTTACATCAATAAGATATTCTATGAATTGACCGAGTAATCAGATAAAAAAAGATTAGTAAATTAACACCAGTTAATAGATTAAGGGTTTTTTTACATGAATACCTTCCTCAATATCGGATTTTGCATAAATATCCTTTCAAAATAGATATTTGCATGTATACTTTCGTAAAACACTTGTTTTACCACTCTATCCTTTTTTTTATTTTTATTTTTGCATATGTACCCATGCTATCTAATGACATTAAAAAATTAATGGTTTCAAATAAAATGATTAAAATATCTTTAATGGGTAGATATGCAAATAAATCACAATCCCGATAGCAAAAAAAGAAGACATGGACAATAGCGTAATTGTAAAATTTTATTTTATTTTTTAATTAATATAAATATGATTTTTTAATACCGTTAAAATAACCGTTATATTATGGACATTTGTACAATAATAGAGTTTTACAAGAGTATACACGTAAATATCAATTTTGAAAGGATGATATTCATGTAAAAAAATTCATAGATTAATAATTTTTTCATTGGATTAGCATCATGACGTGTGAAAGGTTAACAGGTTAACCACATCAACTCAAACTCAAATCAACCTGGCCTATTTTTTAAATGGGCGACACAGATCAAATTATACTACCATCTTAATAAACAAAGCCAAGTTTGGGTTCAAATTGGAGGCCGCTAAAGTAAATTGGTACATCCCATAGCCAACATGAACCGGACAGGGCCGGGAGCCATTGCGCCCAGATCTGGGGGCATCCTGCCGCCCCCAAAATTCCGGCGCTGGCCGGCAAAAAAAAACTCTCCTTTGAGAGATCAATCATTCCATCCATCGAATTCATCGTAATCTCCCGCTCTTTCCTTTCAATTCTTGCCGCCTTCTTTGCCTTGACGATGAACTGTAAAAGCTCGGGAGTGAAGAGAAATAGGGGAGTAATAGCGAGCGAGAGCCGGAGGAGGAGGTGACGATGCTCGGGATGCGGCGGGGTTCCCCTCTCCATCACGTGGAGTCGGAACGTTCTCCCTCCAAACTCCCCAAAGACGACGCCCTCTCCGTCTACGGTAACCTCTCTCTCTCTCTCGATCAATCTATCTATGTGTTTTTTTTTTTTATGATGGTGGAGATAGATCTTTGCTTTGGCATTCAAATTGTTTTGTTTTCTTCTAAATATCCTGATCATTGATATGAACTCTCTAGCTTCTTAAGGAGCGTTATCAAGTTGGATTCTTTTTTTTGTGTGTGTTGGAAATTTTATACGTGAATTTTTATTTGGAACAATTTCCTCTTAAATTTTCCTAGTGCGCTTCTCCTGTTTGTACTTTTGTATGAACCAAATCGGGTGCTTTATTAAAAGAGGGAGTTTTATTATAAAGATGGTAGAGTGAATGATTTGAACTGATTACGGGCTCCACAATCCTGCAATCAGCTCGAGTTCAATTTAAATTAATTATGATCTCTAGAATGCTGGAGATTAGTTTAGACAATCTGATCGAATTGTGGGATCTGGAATTCGCAATTAGCTTAAACAATCTGAAGTCTGAACCATTTATGGGACCAAGAATCCCGTAATTAGCTTATACGATCGGAGCTAACTATGAGGGTCTAGACAGACTAATAGTTTATGTTGTAAAATCGTTGGCAAGCAGACATTCAAGAATCCCAAGGTAATCTGAAGTAAAACAAACAATAATTAAACGAGAAAAATGCGGAAGCTTTTTGGTATTCTGTAGCTTTGCTACTTATAGGATTGAGATGCTCCTGTTTGGGTGCAGTTTGCTTCTTGGCTGTTCACCCCTGGTATATTATACATGCTTCACTTCTTAAATGTCTTTGATCATGACATTTGTACCCAGAGAAAGCAAAAGTAACAAAAATGGTACAAAGAGATGGTAAACAAAGTTCTCTTTGACAGTGCTTGCTTTTCTGTCTTCCTTCTGAAGCTTGAATATAGAAACATATATCACCAGAGAACTTAAAGCTGATCTTGATAAAGGTAGAGGAAGACTTGTTTTTTCATTTTTTTTTAGTTTCCTTCAATTAGGACAAGGGACAGATATGGAGCAAAATGAATAAATATATCTCTTCTCCGTCTCATATCACATTTCGTTAACTGCAAGAAATATTGAACTTGGTCTGAGCATTTTTTATATCTATAGGCAGGAAGCAGATATCTACCAGTGTCAAATTTAACATTTTTGGATATTAATTAGTAATCTAACTCATGAAAACTTGATGGCATGCAATGCATATCCGGGCAAGCAAGTTTTGAGGGCTTCGACAGGCAAGGTCTGGAACACTGACTGTACCACAGTATGTAATGTCCCATGTCAAGGTAGTTACCCTGTGACACCACCATGTATCAGCAAACCATGAATATATATGAGGCTACCATATCATATACATGACTGCTATGTCCCCATATTGTGGTAATTCAGACCTCGTGTATTGGTAATGTAGATTGCATCTTGCTAGGTTGGGGGTGGAACTATATGAGATTTTCTAGTAGAATTTCCATGGAACGTAGGCAAAACAAAAGATCTTCCATTTAGCTTTCTTATGGGTTGAGGTTTATGTAAATATCAAAGAACCATTTAATTTGGACTATTCTAAGGAGCAATATTTCTAAATGTTACTGGGTTTGTGAATGAAGTGTGAAGACATCTGAACATTAAGAACTCTGAAGAAAAGAAGAGAATCTTTTCCATGATCTGTATATTCTTGGAATGGATCATTATCAAATAGCATATCGATAGTCACTTCAAATTTAATCATCCCTTGTTACCTAAGCATGGTATTTTGCAGTTGAAGTAATACAATAAGGCCTTTAAGTTACAGAATTAATAGGTAATCCAACAACTTCAGTAATCAGAAGAATGATGAGATACATAAGGGATATGGCTCTTTATTTTATCAAAAATATCAATTACTTAGAGTTAGAGTTAATCAATTCGTTAAGGTAACCTCAGGCTAACAGATGGTCATACAATCTGCTTGATCCTTTCATGGAGCCTTTTAGTTTTGAGTCATCGTCTATAGCTGACCACCTGACCCCATATGTGATGCAAAAAAGCTTGAACAATAATGATAATTTCCTTAATAAAGAAATCTGCAATCCAGATTACATAATCCTTAAAGAATTTATGAACAAGCATATAAATTTCTATGACCCAACTGTGATACCAAGGGACAAAGAATGTGTTTCTTGGGTGGAAACAGGTGATGAATCATAGGAACTTCCAAAAGTATCTAGTGAACTAGAGATAAAGTTAATTGTGGTGGCATTGCCTTCGACTATCTATCTAGGATGATAGTAGATAGTAAATGACATAGCTGGGGTGAGTACCTGCCGACTTGCATTATTACTAAGAGCTATTTTACCTTCAAACTTCAGTTTTCCCTATTTTTAGACAACTCTTGTGTTTGTAAATAACTCTTGTCTGTGTAAATAATTCTTTTGTACAAGTATCTGATAAATTTATGGTGCTTGAATACATCATCCTCTTGTTTTTTTAATGGGTTAGCTAGTTTCAGATGCATATGTTGCACATTTGATTACTGATTCAATCAGAGAATGCACTTAAATTTAGTTGCACATGCATTTGTTCTTCTGCATTATTTTTAGATCATCAGTCAACTGTATGACTTGCGTGTCTTTTTGTTCTATCTCAAGTCTCCACATGTGCCTGGTGATCTGTCTTCTGAATCTAACCTAACTAGGCATTGTGGGTAGATATCAGTTATTCAATTCTATATTATAAAGATAGAAATCCCTTAAGGCTTCTTATGGATAAGGTTGTCCAGTTTTTAATTGTGGATAGAAATCCTCACCCAACAATCATTAAAAGCAAACGTTAAAGTAACAAAATTTCTAGTGCAACTGATTGGTTTTCTAATTGTGTGCCAAGGTTTATTTTGATGTAGCTTCATGGCCTCATGAAGGCTTTGTTGTTATATATCTGTAGATGCCTTGATTTGGTACAGCAAACTCAAATTTCATTCTATGTGATAAAGCTGTGCCTCATACCCATTAATGTGTATGAATGTATATTTGGTGAGAATTACTTTATGGAATCACACTTTTTCTAGCAATATAGAGAGACTAAAATCTGCTCTATCACATTGAAATCATAAAACCAGTTACCATTGTTTGATTTCTGAAAATTCAACCACTTATAAATTTTATTTTCCTACTGATAAGTATAGGCATATGGCCGATGAATAGCCACAGAGCCCCTACAGCAGTTATCTTATATTGCTGTAGTCTTCATCTGTTCTGGTTAGCATTGAGCTTTTCTTTCTATTATTAAACCAGGGTTGCAATTCAAATTTTAGATTAACCGGTTTCAGTTCCTTCTTGATAGCCTGACACAATCCTTGTCTGTCACCAATTTAAAGCAAAGATGATAAAGGGTGCAGAAGTACTCAGTTTCCACAAATAATTTCATTTTTGCTACCTTCGTTGCTCCATTCCATGCTTGTGTTTATTTTCAAAAAAGTTGTCTTGGTGAATTTATTCTCCCTTATTTCTTTTTGCAAACTGTATTTGTATTGTAGAGTATTATACTTTCTAGTGACCCCATTTCTATGTTCGTTTTTCTTCACCAATTGTGATGCTTGGTACTAGAACTGCAAAAGAAGAAATGGTTGTATGATAACAAATGCTCGACTAATTAAAGTTAATATCAAGACAAAATTTGGATATCTGTTTCTTGCCTTAATTGTTTCGTCCACAAGTAATACTTGGGGGTATCAGGGCTAAAATCATTTACCCACAGGTAATAATTGAGGGTATCAGTGCTATCATCATTTGGACAGTTTAGGTGATATATTGCAAAACTATTTTTGGAGCTAGGAATAATTTGAATTTTATGTGCTTGGGGGTGTTTTTTCTGTGAATGAAGATAACTGAGGGCTGCAGTCAGAACAAGATAAAGATTCCCAGCTAGTGAGATTCAGTGAGGCTAGCATGGAAGATTTTCTCTGCATATGTTTACTTCCAAATCAAGTTCAGAATGGAATGAGTTGGTTTGAGTATGAGCTTCACAGTTTAAGTTTGGGAATGCTGAGATGGCTTGTGCAGAAAATTAGGAAGCACTAAATGAAAAATCTGCTGGGTGAGAAAATGATCTGAATGTTAGCTTTTGAATACCAGAAGTCACTCTAGCATGATAAAAGTTCTTTAAAGGCTTGTGTAGATGGTATCTGCGAGCTATCTCCTTGTAGTATTAGTAGCTGGATCAAGAAGATAATTCTTGATGCAATCTCTTAGCCTATATTAAAATCTAAGTCAATAATTATAAGCAGTGATGTTTGAGTATATGCATCACAATTAAGTTAAGCCTGGCTTATCAAGTATTCTAGTGCTACATGTTTCTTAAAATAAACTGTAACTGGTTCTGTCATAAAGCGCCATACAGGATATTATATTGTCATGCTAGTATAGAATGCATTCTGATAATTATCAACTCATGCTAGTATATTAAACTTCTTTAGGTACCTCCCCACAAACAAAAAATCTTTTTTAAATTGACCTTTGCAACTGGCCTGACAGGTTATTCTCCTGCCCTTCCACTTTTAACCATGTTACAACGGGGGTTAGGTACCCTCCCTAGAGAGAGAGAGAGATCTTTAGGTACCCTCCCTTTCAGAAGAAAAAATGATAGATATCTTTTGGTACCCACACCCCCCAAAAGAAAAAATCTTTTAGGTACCCTCCCTTTCAGAAGAAAAAATGATAGATATCTTTTGGTACCCACACCCCCCCCCCCCCCCCCCCCCCCAAAAAAAAAAAAAAAAAAAGATAGAAAGGCAAGCTGCTTGAAGCCTGATTGATTTTCCCTGTTTCAATGGTCATTGAAGTGGATTGACATGCTTCTGAATTTTCAACTTACAGACAAGCCCTGTAGAAACTGCAATTATTCAGTCCACACTTGCATTCTTCCGATATATTGCTTTAAAGAATTATGTAACTATATAGTAACTTTTGCCTGGTCTTTTGCAGTTATTCAGTCCATGCTCGCATTCTTCCAGTTTATTGCTTTAAAGAATTATGTCATTATATTCTAACTTTTGCTGGTTCTTTTTATTGCTATTTCTCATAAACTTCGTCTTCTCTGTTTGTAGAGGCTACACTTCAAAAGCTAAGAGATGGTTCTCACCGTGCTTTTGCATCTGTTGAGGGCATGAGGTGTGAGACGATATCTTATTCTGGGAATGCTTGTTCAAAAGGCGGCAATAATCGATCCTCTGTCAATCCAGAACGAGCAGACACAAACAATGCTTGAGATCGAACTGCTTCTATTGGTATGCATGAGCTCATGTTGTCTGTTCATTAGATTTGTAATAAAAGACTTTTTTTATTTGTAACATAGACAGTGGCATGTTGCCTTGCATATGGCCAGTACAATGTTGTGGCCTGTAGTCATTCTCCCTAGCCACTGGCTGGATTCAGATTTCAAAGACTGATGTTTTGTAACATTTTTAGGAGTAGACTTAAGTTTACAAAATGACGAACAAATTTGATTTATTATGAAACACAAGTTGACTGGAGAACAAAACTGGAACTGGGACTGCCCCACTCTTTTTATTTTTGTGGGGTGTCTAGCTCATATAAATTTGTTCTTATATTGATGTTTAAGGGAACTAAAAATTAAGCTCCTCTTGGCAATCCAAATGCAAGTTCTTACAAAATAATTAAATCAAGTTTTGGTGGGATCTAACAACTCCTGAACTTTTCATATATCTTGACTCTCACCACGGTTAATTATCCTGTTGTACTGTGACTTGAGCTCGGTTTAAGTAACAAGTTTGACCACTGAAAGCATCAAGCTACCATTGCACATAAAACGACCCCATAAATCCTTAGGCATTTAGGCTGGCCTAACCTTGATGCTGAACAATGAGTAAATCACAGAATATCACGAATCAAAATGGTTTACAATATTGTTCAGTCTAATATGAAAGAGCTTGGAATTTTGTTCATTCTAATGTAAACAGTTTAGTGCGTTAAGAACTTCTTGTTGGATTGTTTCATTTATCAGATTCCTTATCATGATTTTCTCATTGCCCTAGCTCTGCACCAAAATGTTACCATACTATTTTTTGGTATCTCTGGTGATGCTAGACTGTGTTATTAATATATCTTATGTGTCTGACATAATTTACATATACGGAGGCAGGTTCTCCATTTCATTTTTTCCAACCCAACTTGATTCATCCTGAACTTAATTTAAATTGACTTGACTGGTCCAATAGCTAAACCTAAACAAACAGTTAATATATCTTAGTTGCTCCTAACCCAGTTTGATTTAAATCAAATTTCAGTGTGATATGTTTCCATGAATAACAACTTGTCTATTACAATTTGACAATCTGAACCATGCATAGGCTAAAAATGTGAATATAGATGCCTCCCTCTTGTTGAGGGCTAAAAATGAATCACTTATGTTGGCTTTTTGACCCTATATTGTGAGGTGGATCTCGAAGCATATGAAAGACCTCCCTCACTTTCATCGAATATGGCTTTCCATAGATTATATATATATCCATGAGATTGAATTTGGAACTCTGTTCACTCACTTCAAATTGAGTATCCATTTCCTTGCTTTTCCCATGTTCTTCTGATTATTTTCTTGTTTAAAAATTGGCAGTGATATGATCCCTGTTTGTCATCACCATAGCCTTTTGTGCTCTGTTTTACTGGTTTGTAGAGGTGCTGCAATCATGGACGTTTCAAGCCCTGCTCCTTCACCAGTCTCTTATGGCAATGGTAGGCCCTCAGCCACTCCTTGGCTTCCTTCTGTTGCTACTGCTTTCTTCATCTCATCTTTTGGCCAATCTATAGGGTTCAGAATGTATCTTTCGCACGAAAGAATGATTAATTTTTTTTGCAACATCAACCATTGGATAGCTCCTTGCACATATATCAAAACCTTTCAAATTCTTTCATTCATCCATCAGCACAGCTCTCAAAGCAACCGTTGCAAAATCTAACAGAGGATTCACGTGAAGGAAGGTGAATCCTTCTTTCGCCCCAAAATATACAACCCCATATCTGACCTGATGTTTCTGCTGAGACTTGTTTTTGATGGTCACTGCAGTGCTATTGACTCATGTCAATTTTAACACCGTCTCAATTAGTAGCCTGCTAAAATGCAGAGGGAATTCTTGATTTACCCTTGTTCACATTACCTTCTGTTGTTTTAAAACATGGTTAAGTAATGCCTTCCACTGCTCAAGGAAAGTTACTGAGCTATGAAAGGCTGAACCTAACCAACATCAAATTTTGAGACAAATACTCTTAGCATTCATGCAACCGCTTCAAATTATTCGGCGCAACACAAGTAATGCCTTCCACTGCTCAAGGAAAGTTACTGAGCTATGAAAGACTGAACCTAACCAACAAATATTTTGATATAAATGCTATGACATGCATACAACTGCTTCAAATTATTTGCGCATTGGCATATGTGGCTTGAATTAATTTGTGATGCATAGTACAATATGTAAACCACATCCCTGTTCCTGGCAACACAAAGCAAGGTAGAGTGCATTCAGCATCCTTCCTCTATTTTGCCATCTAATATGAGGCATGCTCAAATTTTAACGGCGTTGAGTTAAAAATGTTAAGGTGTTTCAAATTAAGTACTCATCATGATAGAACTTGATCATACCTCAAAAGGCCTTAATTAGAGTCCATGGATCAGAATGGCAAAGGTATGGTGATGCAAAGAAAGTTCAATCTGAAACACCGATGAATGTCAAAACTTCGAGAATACATGGAATAATTCAAGCATGTAGCAGTGCCTTCACAGCATGATGATGAGGCCAAGCTGTCTCGAAGGAGAAATTCTTAGTTTCCATTACCTCAAATCTTGCTCGAGCTAATGCAATGACAAGGCCGATAAAGAAGCAGCATGGAATTGAAAGACTTATCAACTTGTGCTCTCATTGAGGTCATTATAGCCTCCTTCATAAAAGCCGCAGGATGGAATTGCATGAAACCATGCTGTAAAGAATAAACTGACCTTAAAGAATGATCCTAAAGAATGGAGCTAACCAGCCCCACAAATTGCTTCTTGAAGCAATAGATGGCAAATTACTCTCTAAGCCAAGGTGCTTGAACTGGTACCCATGAACATAGTTCACCTTCTTTGAACCATAGGGCTGTAGAAAAAGAATGAAATCAAGGTTAGAGACTTGACAATGAAAGAAATCTCACAGATAATGACCAACTGCAGTTAATAACTCAACACCATATCATTAGGATGGATGTCAACTAAATTTACTAATTCAGTTCAGACACTAGTTAATTTACTGCAGTCATAGGTATTCTATTTCAGAAATTTACCACAGCCATGTCAACTATAGCCCACTGTTTGTGTTTCCAATTTATTGGTGAAACTTATTGGAGGTCCATGCAAAACATCCAGAAACCAAGAAACAAATTTTGAAAGAGGAAAATCAGACAGACATTGTAGGAGGGAAAGAACAGGGAAACCAAAAGGCTAACTAAGAAAATACAATTGCTCAACACATTATTCCAAGTAATAACCAACTCAAAATCGGGCATAGCAAGATAACAGCACATGGACTTGATTATCCTCCCTAATTTGGAAATAACTTGCATGTGACCTTGCAATTAAGCAACTTAATTAAATCTTTGCAAATCAAAGGTTAGCTAATTGTGAGTACCACATAAATTTGTTCCTTTAGTTGGACTTCATAAACAATCATGGACCAACTATTCTATCTTTAAGCATGTTATACGTCCCACCAGATGTTCTTTCTTTTAATATGCGAATACAAGATATCCTTCCTTGAAGTCATCTAAAGATGGCATGCATCATCCATTTTCTTTTCTTTGCTTTGTGGTGTTTCGACGAACATCATGAACTCTTATGGTGGTGGACAAATTCCTTGATTACTTTTCCTGGGTTAACTATATTGACTGTTGGTAATTGGTATAAGGTGAAAATAGTACAGTGGCACATGCTCATAGACAGTCTAAAATGAACAGTTCCTTGCCAAATGGTTAACCTTATAATCATAAGTGAATTCATCTTGAGGGGACATCCTATCCCATTTATTTGAATTCTTCATGTCTAGCTTTGTAGTCTGGCTAACCACTCCAGTTTGACCATCCATCTGGCACGGTAGGTGCTATTATAATGAAAATGAATTCCAAGATTGTTTCGCATGCAGCCCCAATCTGCATCAAGGAATTTGGAGTCCAATCCAACATAATTTTTTTGGCAAACAATTTCTTTATTAATTTCATTGAAACAGTAGGTAGCAATACATGAATTATATATGGTCATCTCACATGAAATGAATTAGACATTCTAGTAGCAAACAAAACAATGAAGATCTAAGGATCATAGTTGACATACATGAATCCTAACAAATTTTAATTAGTATTAAAGAAATATTGGATGGCAAGATTGCTGATGATTGGGTCATTTGATGGATAAAAAACATAGCAAGGTTTGAAAATTCCATCTCACTTTTTGTTTTGGCTAGATTCGTCGTGTTTTGGATTTGATAGTTTGGTGGTTTCAGAAGTTGCCTTCCAAGTTTCAGAGTTCCAACCAAAAAATAAAGAAAAAAATAAAATTTGAAAACTAAAAAAAGGAGTCAACATCAGTTATTTTAGATAACATTTTAGAGTATTTCGTGTCATATAGATTATTTTTTTGTCCAGCTTCAACAATTTTAGGCTAATGTCAGTATTGCATGTGAGTGAATGTATACTACTATTTTTGCTATATAAAATATATAAAATTTTCTTCTTGAACTTCAGATGTTAGAAAGTTCATCGTATTTGCCACTTTTAATTATTTTAAAACCTTTGAGTGCTGAGTGTATTTGAATATTTTCTTCATTTTCTAGTAAAACTCACAAATAGATCAAATTCTTATATTTTGAAGTTAAGTGTTTACTTAATAATTTGTATGTAGTCGAAGAATGCTATTTATTTTATATAAAAAAGAAGTTATATCTTCGAAATATCTCGTATTTGTTGTTCAAACTACTCACTGTATCATGCTACAATAAGAGCCTTTTTTTGGAAACGTTGGCCCTTTCAGGGTTATAATCATTATCTATTTCATCTTTTAACTCAAGAAAGCAAAAGAAAATAATTGAAAATTAATATTATATAGCCCTTATACTTAAGTAAATAAATAAATGACTAAACAACAAAATAATACTCAAAAGAAGCACATATATCTAAGCTTAGTCAATTTTGGCTGAAACTAGCTAAAACCACTGAATCTGGACTGAACCAACCAGTTTTGATTGAAACAGGCTGAAACTAGCCGGAAAAGACAAAACTGATTGAAACCCAAAACTGGGATTTAGTTTTGATTCGATCTCTGTTGATACTGATCCATTTTGGCCAGAACATAAAACCTTGAAGCAGAGGCAAAAACTGAAGGCTGTCACAGAAAACCTCAAGATGCAGTTGATGGTTGAGCAGATGATAACTTTAGTAACAGGTAACAAATGATGGAATATCTCGACTTACTGCATGAATATGTGTGTGTGTGTGTGATTGAAAACAAAAAACTCAAGTTCAATATGTGATTAACAATTATCTATGTAGAGTTTATCAGACAAGGACTCTAGCTAATAATTCATGTTTACTATATGTGTTCATTGAAAAGAATTAACCAAACCTCACATTTAATTCTCTGAGAATATAGAACAAAGTAATCAGTGGCACCTTAAAAATAAAATGAGAAAACTAAACAAGAACAAATTAGCACTCATGGGGCTTGCTTTCAATGCTTAGATAAGGGCAATCCTATGATGTATGTCTATCAAAGGTGTTGTATGGCTTACCAATTTCACGCTTGCCATTCTCAGGGCTATCACTTCCATGAACAACATTCCTGCAAAAGGTCATTGTAAAACCTTTTTCTTGGAAAACAAGATGATAAAAGAAATGCTTTGGGTGCATTAGAGAATAATTTTAACGAAAAATGGCTAAGGAACACAACCTGCCAGTTTGAACTGCCAAATCACCTCGTATGGTGCCTGGTTCAGCCTGAAGAGGATTGGTTGATCCTATAAGCTTGCGAGCTGATGCAACAACACCAACACCCTCCCAAGCCTTTCATGCACCCAAAAGAACATGAAACCAAATAGTGAAGGAAAAAGTGAACATATTAATATGATTTGTATTATCTATGCATCATGCATATACATACATATATATACATATACATATATATAGAGAGACATACATATGTATGTATATATATGTCTATACTATATGTATATGTATTTAGAGGTAAATGCCAAGAAATATACCATACAAACAACAGGGCCAGAGGTGATGTAGTCTATCAGCTTAGGAAAGAAAGACTTGTCCTTCAGATCCTTGTAATGCTCCTGCCGATCAAATGACCATCAGAAAATGACTAGTCTACTGTACTTACTACAATTCTTCAGTTCCTTTTCATAAGTAACAGATAAGCAAGTGAATACATGCACAAACATAAGCAGATATACAAAATAATGCCATCCCCTCATAACAATACCTGAAACTTGAAAAGAAAGACTTCTAAACATCAAACTCAATCCATAAGCCCTCCAAATACTAAAACTGTACCTTCCTTTACTATATTTGCACCTTTACTTTTATCCTTGGCCTTCAACATGAACTTTTCCTTCAGGGCCCCCCTACCCATATCACTCAGGTTAACTATAAGGTGAGTTTGTTAGAAAAGCAATAGAATTGAAGGCACTACCCGTCCAACTTAACTAATTCTCAGTTACAGCAGCAACCACTGCCTTACTCTATCCCAAACTAATGTCATGAAATCCTCTTTGCATTTAATTCCTGCTCAAAGTGAATTTTAGATTGTAGACCGAAAACTGTTAGACGAGTATGCAATCCTAGAGAAAAATATGTGTTACCATATTTGTGCTAACAACATACATTGGAAAAATGATGCAACTCTTGCACATAATCAGCAAGGATTGTCTGATTCTATGACAATCTATTCTTCAATTGGAGGAGAACACAGAGAAAGGAGAGAAAAGAAAATATTGTTCCTAATTTCATTGGAAACCTTAAAAACTGATTTCTCAATATACAAATTCAGCTTAGCAAAAGAATTTATGAATAAATGCTTCTAAATGAGTAGAAATAGAACTGAAGGGACTCATTTTATCGTAGAAACCTACATTATCTATATTAATGCATCCAACTTTTAAAATTCATTCTGTCCATGCCTACAATTATATCTTAGTCAGGTAAACAAAATTCACAGGCCCCTTAGAACTCTGGACTATCCTCTTTGCTAAGAATTGGCTTCTTGAGTGTGAAATTCCTTCAAGCAACAAATGATTCATCCAAAGGAATAATAAAAGTGGCAGACTACTCTCTCCCCACAAAAGATGATCACAAGATGATGCAAGATTCACACCACAGAAACAGCACAAGTGTCTTAACCATGACATTCTTGCAATGCCACATTATTATTTAGTCAAACAGCTCCACCAGAACAGTTTAAAGAGTCACTATTTTTTTTTTCATATTCTTTCATATAAATGTTATTTTCCACCCAAACACATAACAATTCTTTTATTCATATGCAAAGGAAAATTGTTTTACATCAGTGAATCCAGCAGCAGTTTGGGAAGCAAACCTCAGCTAACTCCTTGGGGCATTGGAAAAGCTTTAAGCCCTTCAGCAAAAATCCCTTCTTCTCGAACCGAGAAATAATTTCTCCCACCTATATCCATCCAACCAAAAATTCACATAAAAGCAGGAATTAATTAAAATTACGCCAAAAAAAAAGAAAAACAAAACTTCCATTAAAAACTCGACAATAAGAGTCATACCAGGCCACGTTGAACACCGTCGGGTTTTACCATGATATAAGTCTCCTCGACCTCTTCCTGCACCAAAAAAATAAAAATAAAAAAACGAAGAAACTTCAAGGCAGTGAGAAAAGGCAAAACATGTGCTGCTACCAGGTCGATTTTCACAATTTGATATCAAAAACAACAAAAAGTTTGAATTTTGCTCCTTCCTCCATGGATTTCTTTCCATTTTTCACCGGAATCCAAGGCGTAGAAAGGAAAGGAAGAACGCACCATGGCGGCGACGAGGTGGGGAATAAAGATGCGGGTTCCGGTCCTCCGGGCGCGCGCTTTGGCGCCGGCGGCGCCAGACGAGAGGGAGAGGAACGGCGACGGCGGGAGCGCGGCGAGGTGGCGGTGGGAGGGGAAGGCGAGGGCTTGCGCCCCGCGGGGGAACGAAGAGACTCCATGGCTCCGAGATTGAAGGGTTCCGGATAGAGCGCAGGGGCTTCTCCCGAGCACGGCAAGACTATCCATTCTCTCTTCCCCTCTCCCTCCCCCTGCGTTTTGGACCTTTCAAGCATTGGAGAGTCAAAGGTGCTGATGATGCTTTGACTGATTGAAGGAAATCTGACCGTCCAATTGTTGGACTTTTTCTTCTTTTTATTTTTTTATTTTTTATTTTTGCTAGAGCGGGTGGATTCATATCTGACGAGTATGAATACATTCAATAAAATTAGAAAACAAAATGCCATGAAGTGCTCGGGGCACCTCACCAGTAGAGTTGATTGGACTGAAATTGATGAAATTTTTCATTATGATGGTGATAATGATGATAATGATAAGGGGGGTGTGAGAGAGTTTTATTGTTAAGTTTGAATCTCACTTGGGATGTGAAATGCATGAGTATTTCAAATTAGACTTTCTAGTTGTTCGCTATAATCTTCCTAGTTTTTTTCTTAAAAACAACTAAAACTATAATCTTTCTAGCCGATCGAAGGATTTGTGTGCTGATGGATTAGTATGATATCATCAAGCTAACTTGATACGTAACAACGCCACGATGAATTACATGCCATATTACAATAGTTTCTAAATTATTACACAGACAAACATCTTTATATTGCTTTCAAATATTGTCCCTCTCATACCACTAAAACATATAGCATTTTGTTTCTAAAAGTTTTTAATACTATAGACCATGATTAGTAATCTAGATCTTCAATTTAAGTGCATGATTATTGTTTTTGAACCTGAGATGAGTGGATACCTCTCTTCTTGAGAGGTGCATAGCCCGTCCTATTATACATATATACGTACATATATATGCGCACATATTTCACTTTTGAAGGGATAAATTAAAAACACAAAAATTTTGAAGGATATAATCCCTAATGTAAATTTTATAGTAATATCTATAATATATCTATTTGGACTCAAAATTAAATTCTTGTCAAGAAAGGGATTCAAAATAAATTTTCTGGTTGATAAGTCATGATCTTCAAATTGTAGGCATGGACATAATTAGCTTTCCTTAGTTTCTATGATGTTTATTTCACAAAATCTAGAAACCATATTGCATGACTATATATTCCTCATATGCACCTTCCATAAGATCCCAAGAGGGTATAGATGCATCTCACCTGCATCTTTTGGAAGGAAATTATTTCACTAAATTTTTGAGAATCCTCCATGATTAATTATTTGTCTTTCATAAATCATCCAGAAGAATCTTGAGTTGTATGCATGCATGCACCTTCATCTCTTTTCTCTGTGCTCTTTTTGCCTATAAATTTTCTTTCCCCATCTCTCTCCTAAACCATCAGAGCCCCTCCCCTCTCTCTCTTTGTTTCTATTGATTGTTTTTTGAAGTTTTTTGGTGGGTAAGTTGGGATCAGACTCTGAGCCTTATGCTCAAAGATATGGCTTAATTCAAAGAGCATATCTTGTAAAAAAGCTCAAGGCTCAGATCTAATCCCAAGCTACCCACTCAAAAAATAAAAAGAAGAACAAAAAAGCTAGCTACCAATGGCGTTGCAGTAAGGTAAACCTCTACCATTCCCATCACCATTATCCTTAGTATAAATCTCTTGCATTTGGACTAGAATTTCCTCGACGTGACTTTTCTTTTAACATTTCTATTTCAAAGCATAGATTTTCTTGGTTTTGATTCTTGAAACGACTTTATATTAAAAAGAGCATCACTTGAATTATTTACTTGTCCAATGACTTAAGAGAATGAATGGATGGTCTTCATGTTTTATAATCTAGGAAACCTCTTGCCATTTTATACTCACTTATTATCATATTTATATTATTGCTCTTTCAACATCGTAAACAGGGGATTGAAGGTAGTCCTTGAAACTTGCTCATTTCAAGCTCTCTATATTGACCAAGCGGTGTCAAGGATAACAACGCCGGAAGCCGCTGGTCTTAGCCAGATACAACTCTTTGGATGGAATTCTAAAGAAAGTTGTCGGCCATTAGATTCTAGGTTAGGGGTGAAATTAGATCAGATACTATTCTTCTGGATTTATTTTTGTATCCAAATCTATATATAAAATTGAGTATCCAACTAATATTCATATCTATATCCATATTCATCAAAAGAAAAATAGATATAAACATAGATAGCAAACTATTTGGTTCATATTCAAATATCCGATTTTGTTTGTAATCCTACTTGATTGTATATATAAACTGTTAAATTTTAAGAAAAAAATAATCATATTAATATGTTACTAACTTAACTTACCTTCTATTTAATAATATTTTTGATTTCAAGATCCCAAAATAACTATTTGATTTATATATGTATTTGTATCTATACTTTCAATATTAGATATAAATTCATATATATTTAAGGATATGAATTTTTGCATCTGATTAATAACCATATCTGCATCCATATTTACTAAATATAAACTTGATATGGATATATTGATATCTGATCCGTATTCTATATATTTTTTGTCCTCTTCTAGGCTTTATTTTAAGCCGATGAAACAAATTATTTTGGCATCAAATTTAGCCAGGTAAACAGAGCAGACACAATTCAATTACATGCACATTCATTTCATACACACACTTAATTTGCTCTTTGTATATACATGGATATATCATTTGAATTTTGAAAATAATGTCTAAAATTAAGATTATTCATGTACAAGCAATAACTATATGTGGTGTATATGAAATTCATACGGAATATCTTTGTCATTCTTTATCCCGGTATGAACAATAACCATATCTAATATGCTAAAAGGCTCAGATTGCGGTTTTTGTGTACAAGTTGGCAAGGCCAGCACCCTTCCTATGCTCCCATGCTCGAGTTGTTGCTGCAAAAGGGTTCACTGGTTCAAACAAAGCTTTGGATCTAAAAACAACCCAAATGTCTAATGGTGAACAAATCTTGAGGTACTTATTTTTTATTATCTTATGCATCAATGGGGACGACAATTTATGACCCGACCCATCAATTCAGCTTGCAACTTATCCACTTTAATCAATTTGGGTTTGACATAAATAGATTTGGGTCATAAATGGTCTAACCCGTCTAGATTTATTTATCAAATGGGTTGGGTTCAGATTTGGACCTTTGATCTGTTTAACCCGTTTTAACTCGTTTAATTATTGGATCGGCTTATAACCCGACTCATTTAATCTATTTAGACCTTGCTTAAGCTATTTCTGACTTGTTTAACTTGTTTAAATCCATTTAATTCATTAAAAACTAGTTTAACCCGTTTAACCTATTTAAGTCATGTGGGTTAGATCAAGTTACCTGTTTAATAAATCGGTTGGATTCGGATCTAAAATCTTGACCTGTTTATTAAACAGGTCGGATTCGGATTGACAAATTTTCGACCTGATCTGTATCCGATCCGACTCATCTCTGACCCGACCCTACTTGCAATTGATTGCCACCTATATATATATTGATATTTGTAGCCAAAAATGAAATTTTACTAGAGATTTGCCTATGCTATGCAAGTGATTGTCTAGATCTCGTTGGACATGGTCCATAAGAGGAAGCTCAGCCAATGTGGTGAAAAGGAGCAGCAGAAGATTCTATCCGTGAAATGAATATTGAATTTGATTTGTGGGGAAGATTCCAAACCCTAATGTTTTCTTTATAATATTAGGGATTAGAGATATTAAATGCAATCATATCGATATTGATATTTGAATCTGGTCAAGAACAACATATATATCCTTGTCTGGTCCAAATCTTTATTGCACATAGCAGCCATATTTGTATTCGACCGAAATCGGATCCAAATGTTGAATAGAATTGCGTGTCGGAATCTATTTATCTCACCTCTATGTCATCATCAATTACTCACCAGACAACCCCAAACTGGTTGTCACATCTTGGAATCATAGGATACTGACCTCGAGGAGCAATGCCAGATTCTTGTTTCCATAAAACATACAGTGACGCCTCTCGGAATATCCCATGTCGTTTTTGGTTAGATATCTTGGTTTGCTGAACTTTCCTACTCTTCAACAACGAGCAACCACACTATATATGGACCCCACTGTTTCATTTCTTGGATTATTACCTTGTTCCTGTTGCTCCGTTGCCACCACCAACTTTTTAACAATTCAGAAAATGCCTTCATTCAAAAACAATTCAGAAAATGCCCCACTTGACTGCAATCTCAACGATGCTGCAAATTTCCCTGGAACCTTGATAGCAGTGGATCATTGGGAGTACTGAATTTCTCCAAAACTCGAGCGGCTTTGATATGGTAGATTCGAGGAAAGACGCAGCTCTCGCCGCTGCTGCGGTATATAGAGAGGGTTTTCGTATGCTGAGAGGCTATTTCTTATTTCAAACTTGTAACATCCCGAGATTATATCGGAGCAATCTTAGCATTGTGCCGGGAGTTGCCCTCAATATAATGGATGCAGGATGAAAAATCAGAGTTAGATAAGGAACAGAAGGATAAAGAGAAAGAAAAGAAGAGACTGTATTGAGAATTTTCTTGTGTCTTGTCATTCTGTACATGGTCCTATTTATACATAAAATGGAGAAACAAATCACAAGATTACAGGAAGCAAATAAAGCAGGAATCATTAATGGAATTGCTAGCCGTTGTCCTTTAACCCTGTGATCCTGCTAGAATCTTCGGGTCCATTACTACCATAATAGGAGGATTCTGATTCTTCGGGTCGGTCCTTAACAAATTCTGTGATATTGCCATAATCTTCGGGTCCATTACTGCCGTGATGGGAGAATCTTGATTCTTTAGCTCCTTCCTTAACCCAGGAAGACAGGAAAATGGCAATCATGGTGACCAAAGAGCAAATGACAGTCTTTTATTTCAACTGTTCAAGCTTTGAACAACCAGCCCAAACACCAAGTTGAGCTCTTTTATTCTCTCACACTCCAGTCTCTCCAACCGAAGCAGAGTTTGCTTTTTAAGCTAGTAGTACTCGTTACCAGGACTCTCATTCTACGATCAAAGCAATGCTAGTCGCCGAGATGGCATTTCCAGCAAGAAGCGGCGACGATGGGCTTGGACTTCCACCCGAGCACCAAGCAGCCCTTTTCCTCGGCAATGGTGTAACCCTCGCAGGCCTCAACCTTGTCGAGCCACTGCTTGGCCTGAGCCATCTTCTTGATCGGTGCCGGCTGGAACCCGGCCCGGCTCATCCTGCGGCGCCACTGGTCCACCCTCTCATGCCTCTCCACCCTCGCCGGCCCCTCGCAGCTCACGATGTTCTTGATCTCCTCCGCGAAGTAGAACTGCTCCACCTTGGCGCGCTTGGTGTCGTACCTCGGCAGCATTGCATCCAGCGAGTCGAAGATGGCCGAGTAGTAGTGCAGCGCCTCCATGAACCTCCCGAGGAAGAACGGGCCGTTGTGGCTCGCGTCTTGCTCCACCAGGACAAGCATCCTCGGCGATAGCTCGTGAATCATTTGGAGCACCGAGTTGAGGGCTCCTCGGCTCTCCTTGACGACACAGTGCAGTTGGAGCATGCTGTTGACGACGAGAGCCTCCCCTTCATCGAGCTCCAGGTCCTCGGGCGTCAGATTCTCCAAGTTCCGCTCGACGGCAAAGAACTCGAGGTTTATTCCGAGCTTCCGAGCGTAGGTCTCGAGCTCATCGCCGATGGCTTTAAGCCGAGCGCCCGGAGCGCCGACGCCGGTGATGCGGATGCGCCGGGGCGGGGGGCCAGTTCGGTCGGCGAGGCTGTCGATGAGCTTTCGCCATTGATGGCCGTGGGGCAGGCCCAGGGTCATGCCCAGGTCCACTACATGGACCAAATTCTCTCCCTCAAAGGCTTCCAAGATGGAGGCATTTGCCACGAAGTGCCCGAACCGGAGGAAGGGGCACAGCTCGTAGGCCAGTCCCAAGGCCTCCTCCTTCCTGTCGGCGGCCATGGCGGGGACTGTTGCAGGGCCAATAATGCCGACAGCCCCGAGCGGCTGGACCAGCGCGAGGCGGTCGGATAAGCCCTGCACGAAGCACGACGCCACGCGCTGGAACGACGTGCCCAAGACCAAGGCATTGGCCTTCAGCTCATGGAGCAAGGCCGACGCCTGCACTCGGTCACGGCAGGCGACGGCCTCAGCGCATGATATCAGCAGCTGCACCAAGCGCATGCCATCGCCATCGCCATCGCCATCGCCATTGCCGCCGCCTCCTTCTTCGACAACCAGGTGATCACCCTCTGCCGGCTCCTCAAGCGCCTCCAAGGCCCAAAACTTCTGCTTGTAAGTTTTGACATGGTCGCGGAATTGGAGCTTTCGGAGGCAGTTGGATTGCTTGCCATTGTTGCCATGGCTCGCTGCCATGGCATCAGCATCGATCCTTGGCTTCTTGCATGGCCCGGCGAGCTCCAAGGTTGGTGGGAACGATAGTTGGAAGGGGTGATCCCATGTTGGGAGGAGGCAAGTGAAGGGGTTGGGGGCCATCTTCGCCATGTGGGAAAGTGTGAGGTCAAGGCCACTCCCAACCAGTACTCCTTCCTCACTGTAGACTACTTGAGGGAGTTGCTTCCGCTGAGGCTGCAAGTAGGGTCCAGGAGCCATCTAATGATGCAGTTTCTCTCAGAGATTTCTGTCTTCTAACACAGCTCCAAAGACCTCCAACTCCAAGCCCATTGGAGCTTATTTATACTGTCATTCCGAGTATGCCAAGAATTACGATCCAGAAACAGCTAAAATGACGTTGTTACAGGCGTTGATAGCAAGAATCGCAGTTACAATAAAGGAAAGAACAAGCTCGATGAGATTCCAAAGATTTTGGAGCCTAATTTTTGTCTCGAGCCTTCTATTTTGTTTAAAATGCAGCAAAATTCATACACTCAGAGAGTTTAAATACTAGTTATGCGGTAGCCGGCCAATAGAACTAAATGAACCATTGGCAAACTTCTGTAATTAATTAAACAAATCTCATATTACAGGCATCCTGATTCCTACTATGACCTTGCAGCTGTTAAAGCGTACGGCTGAATGATTCTCTATCTTGGTAAATAATCTCCTCCAATTCACTTCCAGACATCCGTCACTTATGACGACCAATTGATGCTAATATTAGCTGATTGGAAAGGATACCGAGTAGCTTAGGGAGCATACCTTGTACTGCTGTTAAATATAATGAGGTCGTGTTGTCTTGCCATATGTATGCTTTCTACGTTACGGCATGCTTCTGGAAACAGGATCTTGAGGTCTCTTCTTGGTCCAAGGCCTGCCCCCGATGGAATCTGGATGCTCTTTTATTCCTTCGATATGTTGGGAGACAATATCTAGGCATACCATTTTGCCGACGCAGTCATTTCCGTGAATCTAGATTGGGTGACATCATTCATGGGTCATTTCAGAGATAGTATCCTTACCATACGTCGAGCCTCCAAAGACTGATTCCATCATTTTTTTTTTTTTTATTTTTGGTAAATCCAACATTGCATATAGCTCTTAAATAGATACAGCTAGCCAAAGTCAAAAGAAAAAAAAATACTATAAGGAAACAGGAATGTCATGGCAACGAAGGAGGCAACTCAGTCTGCAGCTCGGTTAGCCTTCCGAAACACATATGCAACCTGAAATGACTCTATCTTCCTGACCCGTCTGCGAGTATCGCTGATCAACGGTCCCCGCAACGGTATACACCCTGTATCCAATCAATCACCATGGAGGAATCTCCCTCGAGATGGACCCTATCTGCTCCAAACACTCTTCATTCAAGAAGAAGAAGATTTGACTCACATATGTCAGCTATGAACAAGAAGGCCTTCCTTAGAGAATTCCCATCCGGTTATTTTGCTTTCATTAGGTTAAAATTAGAAGTCATAAATCTTGTCAGCCCTTGAATGTATGATAATAATGTATTCAAATGCTCTTGTAGATCGACACTTCGAACATAGCCAGGAGCCTCCTCTCACAGCCAAGTCAATCGGAACAAACATCTTCGCAGTTCTTGTTTAATAATTGGGAGGTTGAATAATTCATCTCTTTATGTCACAAGGCAAACTCCCAGCTAGGAATCGCACACCGATCGATCTCTCCCATCTCCCATCTTCTTTGCTAAACGAATCCAGATTGGCTTAGCTCACTATTATCTCTCTTCTGAACAGAAACAGAGAAGGTAGCTATCAGAAGTGGAAAAGTTTTGCATGCATAGATTACGACCATCTACCCTGCTGCATTTTTGTGCGTTGCAATGCTCAAAGTATGCACATCTCTAAGCAAAACATTCAACAGCAGGGTTCTGGTTTCTGGCCATTGCCCAACTCATCATAAAAGGTACTTCAATAAATATTTGCTTCTTTACTAAGGCAACCTGCCAACCCTAGATCCAATTCATTAAGCAAGATAATTTCGATAATTAGTATGCTCTTTTCCAAAGAGATGCTCTTTTATATTTGAATATAATCTATACTATAAAAAAAATATTTAACATTAAAATTCATGTATTTTCAAGGTATCTAATATAATCATCAAATAAGTATCCAAAAGGATAATTTGAATGGTATGATATTATATTTTACTACGATATAATCATCAAAATCTAATGAATTTCAATTTACCCATATTTTAAGATGTGTAAATCAAGATCCATAAAGTGGATTTATAATTTATATGCTCTATCATATATTTTACCATACTAATGTAATTGCTACCATTTATCTTATAGCAACTTGATATATAGGTTAGAGACCATTAAAATACTGGCCACGATCAAGTTAGACCTAATGGAGTATCTATAAAGCTGCATCCTTTTTAGAATTATAAGATGGAGATTTTAAATCAATGATTCGAGCTGTTGGATATGATCTACTTCCTCTAAATTGCTTACACTTTCAAAAATCATATGATTTGAAGACCTCTAGCCTATATATATAATCTACCATCTTAAAGACTCATCAAATAATCAATTTTTTCATGTTATTTAAACCCACATCATGCATAGCTCTCCAAATCACATAATTCTTGGTATGTAAACTTCGATATGGAATACCAAATACCAATCATTCAATTTAAAAAAGATGTAACTCTTTAAATTTACAAAAAGAACAAGATCAAAAGTACAAGAAATTTTGCAAATAAATAAACGTAAATACTTTTAATATTTTCTTAATTTATGTATTATAATTCAAAATTTTATATTATTTTTTCTCAGACGTATTACAGGTGCTTCAATGCTAGCATACATAAAAAGGTGACTATCAATGAGAATTGGGTTATTGTCCTCATCTCTGTTAAGGAAAAGCACTCACAATGAGCAAGCACGATGCTGAAACTTGTTAACATGCAGATGGTGCAAGGCAGATCAGTGAAAAAGCGCTCATGGCATGCTTTTGTCATTTAAGAATCAGCAGGAAGGCTTTCGAAGAGTAAAGACTGCTCTTTTTTGTGATTGAACTGCAATTATGAAAAATATATATTGTGGAAGCTCATAAAAGGGAATAAAAGAATCAACAACTAAACGGAATGGCAACAGATTGAACTGAGCCTACTCTTCACATATTACATCATACAAAAAAATGAAGATTATGAAAAATTTTATCTCACAGTAAACTTGCAAATCAGATTCACCTCAAGAGAGCCTGGTATGAGAAATGTGCAATGATGCCCTTCCCTCGAATCCAATACGCAAAACTACCATGTCTAATATGAGAACTCATGACCTCGGATCGATATATACTTCTTCACCCATATGGCAATGTCCTCAGCACAGGCCTGTGCCTGAGGTGTCTTGAGGAGCATATCGAGCGTGGCGAATTCATGAACTGCATCTTTGTATTCAAGGACTGGTGCATCAACATTCACTTTTCGGAGCTCCTCGGAGTAAGCAATCGCACGGTCCCTCATCCAATCATGCTCGGCCACCACTGTGAGGGTCGGGGGCATGCATTTCAATGGCGGCCCCCTTCCAGACACAAGAGGGTTTGCAGCTGGATGGTCTAAGCTGTACTCGTCTTCAGGCAAGAACAGTCTCCAAGCAAGTATGCACATGGACTTGTCATAGAAATAAGAGTTTGCAAGCTTTATTTCTGAATGGGTGGGTACACTTCCAATGAAGAAAGGATACATTAGAACCTGGGCTACAACCTTGACAGGCTCAATGAGCTTTCCCGCTTCAACAGCCTTGCGAGCCACAAAGTCGGCAATATTTGCACCACAGCTCACACCAAGGAGAACACATCTGTGTCAACACAATAGTAACTATATATTGAGTCAAATACTATAATGGCAACATCAAAGAAATTGTCAGAAATTGGACTACATAGAAATCATAGATCACAGATACATTACAGACTTTAATAGAAGATTGAGGAAACTAAACACCTCAGCTAGATTTCATGCTGTCCAAATGGAGAAGAAATGCGGACCAAATTACTGAAATCTGCTAATATAGGCCACTTATACCAAGAAAGGAACTCACCTATAATCTAAACAACGGTCAATTTGGACTTTGCAGGTATGACTGTGATAACTTCAGACAAGACAAATGCGCAGCCTGACAGTTAACAATGGGCTAATACTACATGGGAGCAATAGTAGAAAAATGGCCTAACGAATCATTGCATGCCATCAAGATATATAACACTTTGGAACTCTAGCAGCTCAGCAGTCAAATTATGGCACGTAAGATGAGATATTCTCAAACAGTGACTTCCATATTGGTTCTTAAGAATTATAAATGCAGCAATCGCACCAGGTGAAGAGTCACAGTATATTAATATGTTCAATGGCACGTAAGACTGGCGCAATTTCAATAATATGCCAGTGTCAGTTTCAAATGACCCATCAGCTTTGGAAGTTATATACTGGCATCTGCTTCAGAAAAATCAGATCTGGGTTGCTCCTACTGCCTCCGTAGCCTTAATTAGATAACCAAGTTTCACATTTCCAATGACCTACATGATGATTGAACTATTGCTATTGCAATGCAACTAGATTAACAGGTTTGCAACCACCCAAACATTCATAAAGACAAATTTTTCATGAGATATTGTGAAGATGGTACCCAAGATGTTCCGTTTTCCCAGAAAATGGAAATTGCAGTTCACTAATGCAAATCTTCTTTAGTTTCCATGTATCATATGAATAACACCCATTACCCCTTTACTTCATTCAAAGTCAACGACACTATGGTGTGATCACACCAATATCTATATTTCACACTAAGTTAATCCTGTAGGTCAAAAATAATTTGCAACCAATTAGAATCAAGCACTATGAAATTCTTTGATACAACTAGGGGACATCAAGGCCTCTTCTGGTTGTCATTTCTTGATTTTGGTGGTCAACAAATATTAAAAGAATTTTGGAACCCAGACCCACTGTGTCTTTCTTCTGAGCCACTTGTAACACTAAAAGAATGGTGATACCTGAAGAATTAGTGGTGAAAATCCTCAAAGCCCACAGCACTAGGATGATTAGAAGTTGTAGCCATAATGGACTAGGGCTATACCTGATATGGTAAAAGGCCATACAAGCCACAAGACCCTAAGCAGAATCTTAGGGGTTGAAGCTGACTGCCATTAAAAAAAATTTTAAAAAAAATCTACTATACTCAAATCTTAATTATGATGAAAAATTTTGACTTATAGATGATCCTATCCATGAACTAGGAGCAACTTCCATTGTTATCATTTAAGGTGACGCTGCAACGCATGAAAATTTCTCTTTTCTCAAACTTCCCTATATCAAGAAGTAGGATAGGTCCCTTCTTACTCACCCATCCATATAGCATCAAGGCAACTAAAATAATCAAATGATCTATTCTATATTTTGAATGCATAATTTTAATAGCATTCTCTTTCCAAGGGTTCACAATTGAGTCCAAGGGCATGTTTGGATATTCCTACAATATTGAGCTGAAAATCATGTAGGAATCGGGTCTATTGGCCCATTTAGCTTGCATTTTCTAAGAGCTTGTCGAAATCCAGCCCAAATCCTAGCCTTTAGGCTGTTTGAAGAAACAAGACCTATGGAGGTCTTTTTTTCTTTCCCACAAGATTTGGGCTAGGGAGTGTTTGGTTGACACAGGACCATACTTAAATAGATAGCTCAATCAACGAATTCTATAGGATTTTCAGCCTAATCCTATAGGACTAACCAAATAGGCCCTAAGAGTTCGACATTTCGGGGGGCTATGTGCTATGATGCATGCTAGGCCACCCATCTGCTTCGTAGTGGAAAAATAAGGGGGGCATGTCAAAGCTTCACAGGAAAAAAATAATTTACACGATCCATCAAAAAGTTGCAAAAAAAAAAGGTATTTAAAATAGAGGAAAAAGAAATGCACAGATGTCAGGCTTGAAAATGAGTTGCTGCTATAATAAGATAAATTGGGAGACGTGGTGAAAATCCGACGTCACATGATGGATAAGAAACCAAGTTGCAGTTGTGATGAATCATCAAAGAATGCGCAGCAAAAGTGGGATTCCTTCTATAGCAAAACCTCGAAAGACTCTAATGCGAAAACTGAAAAAGGATCAGATCTTCGTCACATACTAAAGCGGCATTGTTGTCATCAAAAGAGAAAGAAAGAATATCAAACAGATTTCTTCATGATGACAGATCTATACGATCCTTGGACCAAGACTTCCAAAGTTCATGCCCTATAGCTCTCAAAATTTTGCATGGCCCTAAAGGGTTTTATGATCAAGGCTTAATCATTTCCTCCATTTTTTTTTCAAAGAAAAATTTGTGGTCAGTAGTACCATTCGAACTAATTTTTGGGTGATTCAACTTATCACTATTGAAATTATTCAAGAAGTATTGGTTTTAAGAAAGTTAATAGGAATGTAAGTAGTGGCTGGAAACAACTTGGATTTCAGTGTGTCCATATGTGCATCCATTTTTATTTGAAAAATTCAATATGGGTATGGATATTAATGAGATGCTAAAAAGCTTGGGTGACAAGCACAATGGTGCCAGTTTAAGTCCTGGGGCAGTCACTTCGTGCACAAAAAGATGTCAAATGCTAGGTCTGTCCCTAGTCCACCCCTCCCAAGACCCCATATTGCCAGAATCATAACTAGGTAATCATCAACACCAAGCAAGCACTCCTCATCTTGCCCAAGCCTGTACTCCAAGCCTACAACTAAGATCCTATCTAGGTTACACCCAAGCTTGTAGCCATCTGCATCCCATGTCACAGAAGCATCCAACCTAAGCCCAAGCAAGAGCCACGGCCTAGGTCTAACTCAGACTTGGAGCCTTACCACTCACAGCCCGAACCTATATTTATTTCTTGCCCAGAATATGTACTTGAACCAGTCTATGAATTGATTTAACGACATAATAAATAGTATGACTTGGATTTATTGACCCTTTAGCAACAATTGAAACATAGTGCCAAATTTGTTTCTATCTTTTGTCATTTTGGTTGTTTGGTTTCTTGACAACATTCCATCAACTTGGATTGAGTATAAAATTTGCTATTTAATTGAAGCACTTAACTGAGCTCATACCTAAATTGGCTCAGCATAAAAGTTTGGGAGCTTCAGCCAGCATTCATAGACCTAGATTAAAGCCTTTGCATTTTCTAGAAGACTTCCAAGCATTTGAAATACAAACCAACCTTTGAGCATTTTTGTTATCCTGAACATATTTTTTTCAACAATTTCCTAAATGGATAGAGTGTGTCTAATAGAGTTATTGGTAAGACTGCAAATAGTCCATACATACAGAACCATATTCCATCATATTTTTCTTTATCTGTAGCAAAACATGATTTATAAACATGCTCGACATATACATTGTCCCTAGCAATGAGTACTTTCACATCACTGATTATCCACATAACTTCTTTTCTTCCACTTGGCTTCACATGCATTCACACATACATTTTTACTAGTAGAAACAAAAAGCTCTGAGGTCAGGTGATGGATCATACTTTACAATTAGGTTAGAAACTCCAAATCCTTCTCATTGTATTCAATTAACTCTTCTTTAATAATATTGATCCTTCAAATCCAGCCAAAGACCACCTCATAAACATGAATTCCAAAGACCACCCCAAGCACGACTTGTATGAATTCCTAAACATCTCAAGCACAATGTCTAGTAGATCCCCATTAATGCTTATACTAAGCTTCCACAATGTAATCATAGCTAATACAACTGTTCCACCACATCCATTTCAATATCCTCATCTTGTTATGCTCACTGTTCTATGTTTTCCCCTGCTATGTTTTGATCTTTGCAATGAAGTCATCTATCTTAAAGATTATCCTTCAGTAATTCATCTTATTCAAATTTCAAAATAGCAAAACATAAACACATCTCCATTTCAATGACATCACTCTACCAGTTTACTCAATCAACTGCATTTTACAGACATTATTTCTTTTCGACTATAAAGTATGCACGATTGTTTACAAAGGTAGGCTATAATTATTACGGCCTTAAAATTTTTGATGTGCTCCATCTAAGAAATTGAAAGGATGAAAAAAGGGATACTCTACCCTCACACTTCAACTGAAAACATGAAGCAATATAAGATTTTTGATAAACAAAATCACTTTCAAGAATAAAACATTTAATATCAAATTTTGCAAACTTTGCGTCTCTGGTCTCATTGGATGGCAGTTAATATAGTTTTCAGTTCTTACTCAGTCAGAACAATTCACGCAGAAGACATCTACAAACAACTACTTTTCAAGAACAATGCAACCAAACCCCATTCTATATTATCTTCTCAAGAAGAAGAATGTAATTTCTATAATCTTCAAACTCAACAGAATATGATAGGAAACATGAGAGAGAGAGAGAGAAAGTGGGGGTAGAATATGCATCTTCTGAAAAGAAAATTACCGGGACGGATCAGCATGAGCTGCCAACCACGGCTCCACCGAGGACGCCCCAAACGTGTCAACAATGTCCGCCCTCTTTGAATCGCCATCCCCTCCACCCTTCACACTCCCCAAAGATTTACTGCACTCCGCGAGATTCGCCTGCTTCCCCAACCACTTCAGCACCTCCAGCCCGTCCTCGAACGCCGCCGGGTACCGATTCTCGGGCGCCAGCCTGTACCCGACCGCGATCACGATCCCATCGCACAGCTTCGCAATCCGCCGACAGAAGAAGTCGTTCGCCGCAGACGTATTGCTCCCGGCGATGAACCCGCCCCCGTGGAACTGGAGGATCACGGGGAGCTTCCGGGTACCACCTGAGCGGTGGCGGCCGTCACCCGCCACGGAGGGGAGGTACCCGCCGTAGGATCCGCCGCCGCCGCCGCCGTTCTCGGTGGCGAATCCGGGCCCGTCCAAGCTGCTCCGACGGGCGGCGTGGTTGGGGGCGGGGGAGGCGGTGATGCCGCCGTAGCTGTTGCGGCGTGGGGGATCAAGGGATCGGGCGGCTGGGTGGGGTTTGGGGCGGGGGAGGGAGGTGTCCGGGAGGAAGATGCGGATGGAGAGGGACGTGATGGGGTCGATGTGGATGTCTTTGGTGGCGACGCCGTCGGGGCCGAAGGAAGGGTTGGCGGCGGCCGTCGACTCCTCAGGGCGCGATGTGACGCCAAAGAGGCCAGCGGTGGCGGTGGCCGCTGCGGCTCTGCTGTCAAGCCAGCCCTGCAGCCGGTGCTTCAACAGCAGCTTGAAGAAAACGCTGTACAGCTTCACGGCCACGCTCGGCATCTCATCCAATCAATCTATAAATCTCTCTCTCTCTCTCCCCTCTCCGATCTTTCGTTTCTTGGATTCGGGGGGGAAGAAGAAGAGGGGAAGGAATAGGATGGCGTCTTGGAAAGGGAAATAGGGTTTGAAGTTTGAATTAGGGATGGGGGCGAGTTGAATTTTGGGATGTTTCTATTGCTCGTGAGTTGAATAAATCAGAGAGGAGGAGGAATGGGGGGTTTGGCTTTTGGTGGGATGCGTTTCAGGATTTTTTTTATATTCTTCTTTTGCTGGGGTTGGAAAGGAAACGAAAAGGGTGGGGAAAGGGGAAAGGGGAAAGGGGAAGGAGGACGAAATTAGAGGGTGAGGGCTTTGTGTGAAAGAGTTAAGTATAGGAATTGATTTGCGCCTTCTAATATTGGTGCAATGGTTTATGGGCCTTTATAAGCCAGCCATGGAAATCTTGTGACTTCTCCTATTACTTGTCCAATCTTGTGATTTTTTTTCACTGGAGTAGTTTGCTTTGCATTTGTTTGTGGGAGAAAGGTGCAGGCCAACTTGCTTATGGTTGTGCCTCAGGTGACCTGTTCTGAGAGGGAGGATTAGGGCTTCCTGGTTTCATCGAAAGGATTACCACAGTTAAGCTCGCCAATAAAAATAATCTAAGATGGGCGAGATTTTATCCTAGCGAGCATAAATTTTCTACCGTGTGCTATTTGCACTGCAAAATTCGAGAGCTGCCATCATAAGAAACAATACGATCTTACATGCCATACATAATGCATCGTTATTGATAGTTGTCCATCTTCCGATGACGGCCATCAGGACACTCTACAGTGCAAACTGCACACTGCAGAGCATCTTAGGTTTATCGTGGCCAACTAAAGAATCAAATAAGACTTCAATAGACGTAGAATAAATGCTTAGGGACTTGGTTTATTAGTTCGTTATATAATTAGATTGGGTCAAACATACCAAGCTTTCTTGCCGTCGAACTCTTTAAAATTTCTGCAAAATTTTGAATTGGTTCAAGACAGATGCAGAACCCCTTTTTCTCGCGTGTTCTTTTTTTAATGAGTCCACCACACTCTAATTGCAGCACATTTCGTTGAAAAAGTAAAAACTGCACGCGTTTATGTTTGTCTCTCTCTTTCTGGCATTTGCATCTCACTGGGAACGAGAATTACTCGTTGAAACTTTGCTCACTTCTTTAGCTGGGGGCAGTAAGTTTGCACCATATAGATAGCAGGGATAAAACGGCCAAAATAGCACAATAAGAGAAATTATCATACTTCCATGTACATTATTTGTTCAGATTCCATATAAAACAGCAGTTCAAGTAAATTTAGATCCAAGGAACCAAGGTGTTCCTGATCCATTTCGAATTAAAGAAAAAGAAAGAAGCGAGAATAATTGTATTCATGACTCATGCGAAAAAAAGTTTCATTCATCAACCATCATTTTTTTGGAAAAGGACAACCATCAACAAATGAGAACTGCTCGAATAAATATTCCAACAAATCATAACCAGAATCTGAAAGGAAGATAAAGTAGACATCTGCAAATTTGGAGCATACAACTCTTTCGCATATCAAGCAGAATGTCAGAACTGACAGGTTGCGCTCTGTCCTACTGTGGCCGTCGAACAGTTCAAGAGGTTTTCGGCATTTTTGTTGCTTCATGTCTTTCGCACCTCCTATATACAGTTTAACCCTGTACAGTGTTAATGGATCTCCGAGGACCTGACAACCCAAACAATCCAGAAGCAAAGGGTGAGCAACAATCCATGAGTAATCAATAAATCCATTTCCAAGATCATAATCCAGTCAAATGACTGAGTATATTGAGCTACCAAATTGACATGGTATCAGCGAGAAGAAACTTGATGGGGCACGGTACGAGGAACAAGAACAGCCTCATTACTCGCAGCTTTCGAAGTGGCAATTTCTTCTAGGCGCCTCCATGTGGATTCACGTTTTGATTTAATCTCCTGTTCTTTCGCTTCATCTTCCTCAAACTTCTTTAAGCACTCTGCAAATAGCTCAGGATCATGATCAGAGAATATCTTGCGAACATTCAGCGTGAGGCTCTGAACAGCTTGGTTCCAGTGAGTCTTTGCATTTCTCTCTAACACAGGGAAGATGATTGGTAAGATCACCTTACGGTTTTGTTTGATTGAGTTTTCAATATGATCATTGTTCCACAAAAATAATGCTCTCTCTGCAACCTGCAGAAAGACCAGAAAAGTTTTCCAGAATGATTTTAGTAACAAGTTATTTGCAACGAAACAATTAATTCACATCATCAAGGTCTTCAAAAATTTGTTCAAATGCATGTTGCATGAAAATGCTAAATTTAAACTAAAAGAATGGTATATGAACATTCTTGCATTTCTAATTTCAAAAATAGCCATGTAAATGTTTGCTCGCCTTCATCACCAAAAGCATTTAATTTTCTTGGTAAAAGTTTTCAAGAAAACTCGCAGATAATATATTTTTTTCATTTTTATTATCTCAAAAAGTTGCAATATGAATCATCAGTTTCCAATAGGCCATCAGAAATAGAAACTGCAATTCCCAATGTCTGGTCATACATGATAACGTTCATAATTCTGGTTAATTGTGTTAGTGTCTCACATCTTGATATTGGTAATAGAAATGATATTGGGGCCTATTTGGATATTCCTGCAGGAATATCCTGCAAGAACTGGGCCTGTTGGAATGCCTAGCTCATATCTTCCAAGGACCCACCGAAATCCCAACCTAAATCCCAACTTGTGGGCCTGTTGACCTATAGGAAGAAAAAAAACACCCATGGAGGTTTTTCTTCCTTCCCACAAGATTTGGGCCAGAAGGTGTTGGGTTGTTACGGGCCATGCTCAAATAGGCTCTCTAGTCCATGAATCCAGCAGGAAATTCAGTCCAAATCCTAATAGATTACCCAAAGAGACCATTAGTAGGAATTTTCTGGGTTTCCCTCAAAAAAATGACAATTCTTTATCTCCTAAAAAGAAAAATCTAAATGTATCTAGTGCCAGAAGTTCTCTATTAGCGCCTTTGCTAACCAAAATCCTCAAGATTGCAAAACAAACTCACTATTGAGTGTGGTCAAAAAAATAAAAACAAAAATCGGATTGAGGACTCATTTGGATTATTATGTTTCTGACAAGTCGCTTGATTTTGTGAGATTCATTGAATTCGTAGGTTAATAAGTCGAATTTTTCCATATATCATACGCAATCTCTCTCTTGGCCTCCATAATCATATTCTGAGAAAATCAGCAATCACGTTCTTTCTCCCATGCAATATAAATTTCAAAATTATGGATATACATGCACACATTCGCATTTTGAGATGTGTCACCAAAGTATCCTCTTTTTCTTGGAGTTGAGATCAATGCAAGTCCACATGAACAGAAAGCAAATAGTCTGACACCTAAAACAAATTTCAAAAGAAAGATCTTCACTAGTGATGAGGTCGAAATGAATCTTATATTGTTCACTGCATCTAATGTTTGTGGGCTATCATATATGCAATGCAAAGTTGGATGGAGCTCTCCGCCTGATAGTGTCCATCAGATGACAGATTCACATGGAGAACAATAATAAAATGGTGAACTGTGAGTCAACCTTATAGCGAGATTCACAGGCCAAAAGAGGTTCATCATAGAATCTCAGCCATTCATTGTGTAGACCAATTCTATACACCTAAAGTCAAGTGGGTTTTTTTTTAAGACGGAAGGTTTTCAGCTGAAACCCAGGAACCTGGATCCAGTAAAAAAATGTTAAACCCTAGTTAAAAAATGTTTTCCATGAACTAGTGCGACTTCTTGAGCCCAGATAGATAATAGAAAATTTTTTTTGGTACAAGATAATAGAAGAGTTAAAGAAAGCAAGAAACAGCAACTCTCATTATTCATTACCAAAAACTGATCACACCTTCTTCTTTCGTCACTGGAGATATAATAAACTTCTTAAATAGTAAACACAACTCCACATTTAGTAAGGGCACCTGCAAACTTCCACTCTCATAAAGAAGAAAAAGAAACACTTTCAAACCATGCCTAACAAAAATATAAGTCTTTCAAGACATGGCAAGATCAATCTCTATAACCCAAAACCAAAAGCACCAAAATGAATTTAAAACATAATCATAATGACTTAAAAAAAAATTTGAACCCAACCTAGATAGACCTAAAGTAGGAAGCCCACCAAAAGTCCTGAAAACCAGTACAGAAATTGCAGAAATATATAAAATCCATGTCATGCTCCTTCGAGACATGAACTTTAAAAAAAAAAAAAAAAAAGCCTTGGTAAAACAGTAAATTAACTAAAAAGACCACAAAGCAAAAGTAGCTAGATCTAGATCACATTTAAAAATAATTTACATCACCAACCAAAATCATAACAATGGTCGAAGTACATACATAAATTGTCATCTTTGCCATAGAAGATTAAAGAACATGTCTCAATCAATGAAAAATTCCCAGTGTCAAAGAAAATGCAACTACTTAAGACATGGTAGCCTGCAACTTTAGTTGCTAAGCTGCCTAAGAATGGAGCATGACCCATCATGGACATGAATGGCTAAAAAAGGTTCGATGGCTGCTCACAGTGCACAAGGGCAAAACGAAACACAAGTCCAACACTAGTTAAATAAATAGCTTAGCAAATCTGCAAGAGCCTACGATCAGGAAGGATGTTGGAATTTAAATGCTGATATTGCGTGCGAACAGTTTATGTGGGTAAAGATAACTTCAGAAAGCATATTGTGGCAGCTTGGGAGGTAGCAACCAGGAAACAGCATACCCATTAGAATATGGGAAAATAGGGAAAACGAATGGCTTGAAGTGCACCTTGCCAGCTTTTCCAAAAGTTTAACTTTGAAAAAAGAAGGTTACTCAGGACAATTTTTCCCAGTGGAGATAAAAAGATACATTCATATGGTGTCATGCTTGACTGTATGTGCTTTAATATGGCATAAATAGGATGATATATATGGTGCCAAGCCTCACTATGTCTGCTCTAATAAGGCATAAATGAGATGAAATAATGAATAGTGGAAAAAACTCAACTGCTAAAGCTGATTGAATATATAAGTGGTTCTGGTACAAAGACAATAGGGAATACCGAGGCGGTATGAGATTGGGTAAAATCATTTTGGCAATATAATAGAAGAAAGCAAAGTAAGGAGAGAGGATTGAGAGATAATAAGCAGTTTCTTCTTTAATAGTGGATTGCATAGATAAAAGAAAGAATCACCTTGTACGTGGAGAGATTTAGTGAACACAGCTGAAATGGACAGAGAAAGAAAGATGTGGAATAGGATAAGAAGAAAGATGTATTTACAAGCTTGATCTGTTTAGGATTCATGAGGGACAGAGAAATGGATTATTGCAATCAACCAAACTACTCAAATAAATTCACAAAGAGGCAAAGAAGCTTTCTTAACCGTATCAATAAGATGTAAGAAAGTAATTCATTATATCTTAATCATGAATAGTTCCTCTAATCAACTGTTTAATTGAAGACGTATCCTACACTACTTTATCTGTCAACTGACAAACTTGAATGCTAGAATGCATTGATCAACATGCTACCATGAACTTGAATTGGGACCTTTTGTGGTCAAATCATATTTAAATGCAATAAACGATAGCCAATAAGACAGGTGTTTTACTTCTAGCAACCCAAATAAATTGTATGTAACAAACTCCATTTAGGTAGTATTTGGTCATTCCATACTTTTTCCTAACCTGACACAAATCTAAGCCCCTCTGCATATTCAGTGATCCACAAATCATTACTGGACATACTCATATCATCAGAATATGATTGTATTTGTTACTAATCCATCATTCCTGGAGTCATTTCTGCTACATCACACACAATTTGTATCAAGTTTGTGCACGTACGCATGAATAAGTTTATACATCTACTACATGCATACATGCATGCATATATGTATGAATATATAGTTGTAAGCATGTACATATACGCATATTTACCCGTATGTACATTATGCAGATACAGATATATCTAGACATACAAAATATATAATCATTGTATATCTACAAAGTCATTGTATATCACAGCCATGACCAATATCATCTATCCTTACGGAAATTGACTTAAGAATCAACTGTGATTTATAAAGTTTGAAAATGCTATAAGTGTGACACTAAATCTAAAGTCAAAACTTTTAGTGTTTAGTTCCTGGCCCAGGCACTACCTTAGAAGGTCAATGGCGATTAAGGAGCACTACCTTCTTCATTGTGCAATTTGAACTCATGCAACTCTCTAAGATTTAAAGGAAAGATCTACAGGGAGTTGAAATAATCTCCAAGACCCAAATTTTAACCCAAGGAGTCAAAAGCATACTCACCAAAAGACGTAACAAAAAGTAGCAACTGCAATCAGATGTGGAACAGTTTGATCTAATAGGCATTTTGCACTCAAAATCCATGGTTTAAACTTTAAAGTATCGGGGATTGTGCACATTAAGCCCATAAACATTGTGATCCCTAACTACGTTATTTGAAAATGTTCCAACTTCCCAGGGAAACGGTCTTGTTTGTTTATTCATCTTATAATCCAACTACAATAATCTATGCGAGCAAAATATGCCTGAAAAGACTAATTCATTCCAAAACTGAACCTGATTTAGATATCACAGATGCACCATGAGTCATAAACTAATATAGCTATTCAGATGGGCTATTTGGATGGCACTAAATGTTGCCCATCAGAAAAAATTCAGCACATGGACAGAATTGACAGAGCCAAACTAAAATAGTTCATAGCTCTTAACCTCCTGAACAATAAAGAACTATGTCTTGTTCAAGGAAAAGGAATTCATGTCTACCAAGAACAAAAGAAGGATACACCAAAAAGAAAGAAAATTCAAAAGCAGAAAATGTGTATTTGGGCTAAACAAGTTGATAACTTGGTTAAATTACTCCCAATTAAAATTGAAACTTTGTAATGCATGTTACCTGAAAGTGTGAACTATTTAAGCAGCGGGCAATCTGGCGGAAGAGAGCAACCATACATCGCTGAAATTCTGCAGGCTGAGTTGCCTCTAGAACCTCCTCCAGCTCCCCCAAGAACATTACTTCTTTTGAACTATTTGTGATGGGCCAGTATTTCAACAGACCCCTTATAACAGTATCCGCAAGCTTGCAGTCCTTCTCAACAAACTGAGTGATGCAGTATGATAACTGTTGATGGTACATGGCTATGCACTTTGGCTTGTGAAGGGGGATTAATGCTCGAACAAGGAACAATTTATGCTCTTCTTTCAGGGGCAGAGCAAATCCGTTGATAATACTTCCCAAGATCTCCAAGAGCTCTGCAATCCCATTGAACTTTTCAGTTTCAAAGATAAACCGGTAGAAAATATTGTTAATACCTTTCCTGATGAATGGACGGTGCACCATAAATTTTCCATAAATACGGTGAAGTATTGTCTTCAAGTACTCCCTCTCTCTAGGGTCTTCAGAGTCAAAGAGATCAAGTAGCCTAAGAATAAAGGAATGATCTATGTATCTTTTAGCCAACTTGGCATCAGTCTCAGGAGATGCAACAAACCTTAAGAAAAGCTCATAAACAATTTGCAAGTGTGGCCATGCTGGGTCCATTACAGCCTCTTCCTCTTCCAAATCGAAGGCTTCCAAAACTTTATTCTCTCTGGGAGGGGAAGTGAGGCTCCGGAACAAGTTTATTGATACCATTCTGATGATCTCTTGCATGATGTTCTCAGGAAATTTCCCATTAGCCGAAGTAACATAGTCAACAAGCTCTAACAATGTCTGCCGCTTTACATCCTTCTCTTTCAAATTCTTTGTTGGGTCAGTGAAGTTAAACACGACACTACACAAATTCAACTTTTTGATAAATAAATTCTGCTTTTCAGAGTTTGGGACATCCCTAAAGCTTGGCAATGCTTCATAAGACAGGGAGACTGAATTGCCATTCAGTTTCGAGTTAATTGCTGGAGGGTATTTGCTACCATGATTTAACCCCTGATTCAAGCCAGGAAGGACCTGACTGTTCAGACCCACAACTGGCAAATCACCACTTCTTGAACTGGTAGAAGAATTTGGCAATGAATTAGCTGATCCACCACTCTGACCCCGATTATCTGCAGACTTTGACGGCTTCCGAGGGAGCCGTCCTAATATTTGCTTGATCATAGTTGGAAAAAGGCAACCAAAGTGGAAAAAAAGGACAACTTTAACACCTTAAAATTCTCCTACAGGAAAAATGCTTTGATAATGCCAAATATTCTGCAATTCAAGAGAAAATGATCTTCAGCAGTTCACAACAGCCTCAACTTTCAAATTTTTGAAGTAATTTGTTGTCCATTCTCAAGTCAATTTCCACCATAAGTGAATGATACTGGTTCTCATCTAAAGAGACAGTTTTTCAGGAAAATCCACATCCAAAAAAACAAAATTCAGACTCAGGAAAGCATTGTAAGGCACAGATCAAGAAGGAAAAGAGAATTCACTCCATTCCGGAGAGTCCCTTCTTCCTCCAAGATACAAGGGTTCAGAGAATGATCAAGGATGCTCCCTTTTACCTCTTCTCTTCTCTCCTCTTCTCTACAATCCAACAAACTCGATCCCACCCACCACCCAGAAATCGAAATCGGTCCAAATTAAAGCCCCGCAGAATCTAAAGCCGCAACCTTCCGCCCCCAAATCGACGGGTTTGAGCCGAATCGAGGCATCAAAACGATCTAGAAGGATCAAGATAGCATCTTTTCAGGAGAAAATTGAAGAGAAAAACCCGATGGGACGAGGTCAAAGACGGGAAAAAGGCAAAGAATGATAAAAAAACGAGCTTTTTTTCCCCATCGGCGGAGGAATCCGATGCGGAAAAAAGAGGAGGAAAGGGGCGTTTTTTCCGATACTTACGAAGCGGTCTCTCGCTCGCTCTCCCTCGATCGGATGCTGGTCGCCCTTGCTTCGAGATTGGGAGAAGAAGAAAAAGCGAGAGAGAAGGGAGAAGAAGACCCCTCTCTCCTTGGCTTGAACAGTTGGAAGGGGACAGTGCCCGGAAACCAAAGGAAGACTCTCTCTCCCCTCACTCGGTTTTTATGCACTTAATTAATTCTCATCTAATAATAATAATAACAACAACAACAACAATAATAATAAATATTATCTATTCAAAAAAAAAATAACCATCATACTTAAATTTATTTATTTATTTATTTATTATATACTGTTAAATATATGGTCATACGACTTGGAATGTGCCTTCTTTCTTTTTCAATTATTTAGATATTATAATGTTACATAGTGATCATATACATTATTTACATATTATTTTTGATAAAAATATATGTGATTGAGATCTAAATATCAACTGCAAATTCTGTATTTGTTAAAAAAATGTAAATCCTTTATAATAAAAATCATATGCATGATGCTTTACAACAAGTTAAAGAGTTGAGATGATAGTTGATTTATCAACTAATTTTTGTTTTTAACTTATCACCTATCTATCTAATTGAATCACATAATGAAAGAAAACTATGTTTATTTTTTCTTTTTTTTGATAAATGATCAAAATTATACCTTCAAGGATTCAACTGTAACTTTTCACGTGTTTTTATATGTTATTTTTTTGTCGCAGTATTTCTTTCATTATATTTTCTTTTGGTTCCAATTATTTTTTTTATTTTTATCAAAATTATAATAAAAAATATTGGTTATACAAAAAAAAAATAAAAAAAAAAGTATCCATACAATTAAAAATCTTTCCTACACTACCACTATTGCCTTGCTTCAAGAGATGTAAGCAGTAGGACAAATAAAATTAAAAATTTGAGGAGAACAATTTACAGCCTCAAAATGATAAATAAAGGACCAAAGACACTAATCATATTAAATATGTTAATGAATGGTTATTATGAAGATTTATTATTTATTCATTATAGGCTAACTTGATATCTCCTTTGAATCATGTGCTTGTAATTAAACACTTTCTTAGCTCTTATATAAATGTTAAAAAAATACAAAACCTTAATACAAAGTAAATAATTTTGTGATCACTTTTATTTTTTATTCATTTCTTGGTTTTTGTGGTATTAGAGCCAATAGAATAAACAACTTATGTTGTCAATCAAATGTATTCCATATTTCATAGACATAATCCTTTTAAACCTTTAAGCAATACTAAAAATCATCACTTAAACAATATAATATTTATATTTTCTTTATCTATAATTATATATTTACAAATAACCCTCCTTTCTTCCATTAGACCCTACAGTAAGGGAATCTTATACAAGGTCCTATCACTTTTTACCTAACAAATTTCTATCTTGACTTCTACACAATTTTTTTATTTCTTATCTTCTCCTTTTTGCACACCTCATCACGCACTATGTTTCATAATATGGAAAGCTTTATTACGGACTCATTTATTTCAACAAAAACATCTCTCTCCAACTCTGTGCTTATTCATAGGTTTTGCTTTCACTAAATTACTTTGTATTAGAAAAATTTGTAGCCCACACAAATATAAAATACTCTAGCTAGCTTGAGTATACTCTCAATCTAACCAAATAAATAAAGGTACAATAAGTAAGAACTCATATAGCACAATTCTCAAAAGAAACAATCCAACAAAATTCAAAATATAAACACACCACTCCTAGAACCAAAAGTCAAATTTAGTCCTCCCAAAAAAACCAATAAAACTTAAAATTTTGAAATTAAAATGATGAAAATCCACCGAAATCAAAAAGCCATCCGAACCATGAGTCGATAGTATCAACGCAAACAACAACACTATTATCCAAGATAAAAAGTCAAAATAAGTAAGCGAGAAAGGAGACAAATGATAACATCTACATCGGAGGAAATCATCGTCATCATAAATCTATTGCCCTCATTTAAAATGTCTCAGTTTAAAAAATGCTTAAATTTGTAAGGATACACAAAATAATTGCTACAAATGCATGGAGTTTGAGCAGATATCAACAAGGTTTAATCAATTATTATACAAAAAAAAAATCAAGACTAAACCAATAATTTATGCTAGCTTTTAAACAAATTGCATTTTAAAGTCTTAAGATCTTGAACTACTTGAGTGGTTTCTTTTTTTAATCATTTCCACTAAGATATTGGCCTCTTAATTTCTATCTAATAAAGAATCACTGAAATAATTTTTAGAAGTTTAGCTAATAAAAAAAATATCTAATAAAGAATCATTACTTATGTTTTAATCATGTCTGCCAAGATAAATTGCTTTCCTTTTTTTTTAATCATCACATGCTATTTTTTCAGATGTGAGAGGAATGTTAGAATTTTAGCTAATAAAGAATCTCATGCCAATAGTATTCCAAGTAATGTTTATAACTTTGGTAGTAAAACTAAAGAAGAATGTTAAGGGCACTGTTTCAAAAAATAATCGACCAATTCTTTATCTCTTCCTTTAGATAGTTTAATAAATTGAGCTACTTTCATGTATTGTTAGATGGCTTTTTTTGGTGCAATGCAAATCCATTTTGGTTGCTATTGTTGAGTGGTTTTTGTTGCATGATATGTCTCTATTTTTATTTATTTTTGTTTCCATGAATAGTATTGTTTGGTTGAGATTTGATCATCTCGTTAAACTAGATATTTAAATTTCAATATGGAGTCATGAATCCTTACTCAAAATATGGAGTCAGTATTTTAAATAATTTCATTGGTAAGCTCGCCATTATTTGCTAAACAAAAAAAAAGTCTCCATGATAGTATGATTCTCCTTTTATACGAATAAGAACACCTCACTATTTTAACAAAATCAGGATCCCTAAACTAAGTTTGTGTGTCTATCACTAGAACTAATAATCATGCACAGAATATTTTTGAGCATCTCAAACCTTTCTCATGGTAAAAATATCATTTGTTTTACTAAAAATTAGTTGGTTGTAAGAGGTATCAACCAAAACTTTCCTTTAAGAAACTCCTAATATAAATTGTATAATCTTCAATATTAGTAGGTAACCTAGGAACAATTCTATAAACAGCGTTTTTGACAATATTAAACTTGAGTTTTTGACAAGATTAAACTAATATCATGAAGTTTCAGCTAATATGGAAAGAGTCAAATAATGTTGTGTCTTTGGACTTAACTACAAAGTCACAATTGCGCCAATAATAATCACTATTTCTATTCAAGTCAAAAAGTCCTTGAAACAAGCCTCCTCATGAAAACCAACTAGACCAACCAAGCTACATCCCTCCATCCACCATGGGCTGCACAGCCAACAGTCTCATCTCTGTGGTTAATAGCTCCATGGACATGGACATGGATAAAGAAACTCTATGATTATGAAGTAATAAGTCTTCATCAACTTTTTATTTTGAGGAATCTATAAGGAAACCAAATCCTCTGAAACAAACCATGAAGATAGAATTCTTCACTGCCAATCAATCTCTGCACTTCACATCATCTGCTCACAGTAATAGAGTGAAAGGATTCAGCCACCAAACACACTACTACCTGTTGAATTAAATTAAATATTTTAAAATTTGAAAACTGTATGCCAAACAAAGCAAGCCACGGCCAACTAAACATTTGACTTGGTCAACGGCCAAGTAGCAAGCAAGGGAGCAAATATGAAAAGATCCCTAAAGAAAGTAGGCCAAGACAAGTATCATGCATCTACGTGCAAGAGCAAGCATAGTAAGGCCCGCCGAAGAAGGAAGGAACTATGGGTGGCCAAGATGCAACAAGCCACAGGATCAAAGGAGCACAAGAAGACATGTCATCAATCCGCGGGAGGAGAGTCTGCTTCTTTTGACGCGGCTGAGCCTATATAAAGGGCTCTAGGGATCATTTCAAACACAATGAAAAATTTCTCTTCTTTCTATTCCAAAAGCCTATATAAAAAAGGCCCTAGGGATCATTGGGGAGAAATAAAAAAAATTTCTCTTCTCTTCATAATTTTAATTATTTTTCTGAGTTTCTTTTGAGCTATCTGCAAGCGTGAACGTGCTTTTTTTTCTTTGGAGGCGCACTGTAGGGAAGACGTAATTCTGTACTGGGTCGTCTATCTCTACGAGATCTGTACCAGTAGACCCATGCATGGGGGGCATAAACTTTTCTAAAACAATACGTCAGCGTACTTCGATTTACATGTCATCTTCTTTCATTTTTTTATTTTATTATTCCATTGTCAAGTTAATTATTTACTAGTTTATTCTTCTTATTTAATATTTTTGGATATTAAAAATATTTAATTATTGATTTATCAATTATATTTGTGCATCTAGGCTAACACTACCTTCCCCATCTTCCATCCCCTTGCCCTGATCCCACTAACTTCAACTTTAAAAAGTGCCTCCATGCATTGGCCATCAGTTTGAAGCGTAGACAAAAAAAAAATTTGAAGACTAACCAGCATCTAAAACTTTGACCATCTAAGATTCATGCTATTCTAGTTTGTTTTTCCAATCATCATTTTAGCCGGCGTATTTGATTCAAGAAAGATCTAGTCCCGCTGTAATTCTCCTTTTTTCTTCTCTTCAAGGATGGTTTCCAAGGAGAGGAAATGGATGGTTCATAGCCATTGAAACGTGTCTTGAAACAAGTAACTTAAATAATTCTATTCTTGTTATGGATCAGATTTTTTTTTTTTACCTTTTTTTTCTAAGGAAAAAAAATGTGCTAGACAGTTAATTTCAGAACAACACTTGGCTCATGGATTAGGTCTATTATTCAGTGAATCTTAATGACTTGAAAGTAGAACAAGAATCATTCTTAATTAGGTCTATTATAGCATGCCCTTTTTTTTTGCATTGGCAATATGCATGGACTAGGTTAACAGAAATTAGTGTGGCCAACTATGGTGTCATACTGATGAAAAAGCATGCCCTCACTAGAACTGTCCCACAAGATAATTTCCAAAAAAAATCCTTATTAATTTATTCAATATCAAAACTAATTTTGATTCATGAAAAGTATGACAACAAAATATTTTCAGGTATCAATTCTATAAGATAATTTTTTTCTTTTTCTTTTTCTTTGCAGGTGCTTTTAGTTTAGCGATTAAGGCAGTTAATAAAATTAAGCATAGCTAGTTACTAAGAGAAGTTTTATATGCAATGCATAACTTTTCCAGAAAGTATCAACCATGCTTGATATAAGTGCAGCTTGCAAACAATTTTCTTCTAGAATAGAAAACAGTGAGCACATTTGCACCCAAAAGCAGCAATTTCATAAAATAAGATGGATAAATAGGTAGCATCCTTTGAAAACATGTTTCAAAGAGAAGATAAACATGCTTAAATATTGCAATAAATAAAGAAATGGATTAACACACACCTCACTCTAGATATAAGTATAACAGACCAACTTCATAGCCAATGGCAATTTGAGGGAAACATGAGGCTGGGTTAGTCCCTTCCAACAATGGTGTTCTTAACATTACCTGAAAAGAAGCAACCAATACAGTGCAACAGAGCAGACATACAACCATCATAAAAGCATTATTTGATCCAGCTATACCTTAGGATGGAGATGCTTGAGTAACTCGACGACGTCCGAATTCTCAGTTGAATGAGCAATCTGATCAACCAGATCTGATAAGGGCAGTGGAAGAGGTTGTCAGCTATATTTGATGTGCGCATATCTTACATCATGATTTCAACTTAAGTATATAAAGTGTCAAAATGTTGAAATAATGCAGCCAATCCATTGTGATGGGAAGCAAATCCTATAGATAAGCATTTAAAATAGGCCTCAAACCTTGAAATAGAGAAGTACATATAAGATAAATATACAATGTATGATGTACCAAATGTAACTATATGGAGGCCATATTATAAATAGACTAATAATCCGACCAGTTGATTCAGAAAGCACAACATATATTCAACAAACTTGATAAACCAACTAGGAAAATTGCTAGGAAGACATAGAATGTTGTATTTTTTTCGTCAACATGCTTTGTCGAGTTGTGAAAAGTTAGATTAATAGTAGCAGTCAAACTATCACCACCATACAAAAGCACAAAATGATGTTTTCACCTAATTGAATAGCGACTGCCGATTCATAACACTCGTAGACAACAAAAACAGAAATTAAAAATTTATATGTGTGTATATATGTGCTAGAAGTCATTAGTAGTTTTAACATATGTACTTAGGATGAAATATTAAGTTTGACAAGCAGAAAATCAACTTCCTAGGCCAAAAATATCCTCACATCCTTTGTAATGCATCATGTATCTCATCTGTGGCAAGTATTATGATATCCTCAATATCATATGCAAAAGAGTTACAACACTTGCAAAGAAGAATTTCTTGCTTTAGTTTAAGGCCAGAAAATATATCTTGCCTTCTCTTCAGTGATTTACACCTTACTTGTGACAGATCTTGTGATATCCTGCTTATCATAAATGTAAGATAATCTTGTTAACTTAGGTTCACGGAAAATTTCATAAACTTGATCATTAAGAAGTAAGCTGCCATTGGCATGAGATCAGTCAGATGCACTAATTATTAATATAAAAATTATCTTTACATTTACATGTATCCTTAAACAGATAAAGAACGCCAACATTAATCAGTTAGCTGCTTAAAGCACCATAGCATGAGGCTTAGATTCATATGGGAACCATATAATATATGAGATTTTTAAGCAAATATTTAAATAGGTACTTAAGAATTCTAAAAAGAGAGTCATAGTGAGCATATTTTTGTTTCTGAAAATATATTTTGTAAAGTCTTTATGCATCTTACCATGAATAAAATTGTTTTTAGTAGTTTTTTTAATATCTGAAGTTAGGCTGTGGACTCTAGACTCGAACAAATCTCTGCATGAGACTGATTCTTCTTCTTGTTCTTCTTCTTTTTTATTGTTATTAGAGTAGGATGCATGCTTGCACTAAAAGAGAGAAGTAAGCCATGCTAAAGAAGAAAGTTTCTCCCTCTTCTCTTTCTCCTCTCTTCTTGGAAAGGCCCCAAAACATGTGTAAAGAACTAGTATGTACAAATATCCCAATATTTTCATGCAAAGTATACCAATTTTTAACTTTGCAGAGGCCAAGAGGTACTTCCATTCAGCTGTAGTAGAACTATAGAAATTAATTTACAATTTCCTAGGAGAGGAAAGAAAATAAGCATCAACAAACCAGACAATCTTACGTAAATTGTTAGCAATCAATAAGGACTTCTCATTTTATATAAAAATTACAAAAAGTTAGATAAGAAAAGATAAATTATTGATACGATAAAGAGCACAATTTTTAAGTTTAACTCGAAGCAAAGAATTACACCTGTTTGGCGTGGCTGCTATTTTTGGGTTTGTAGTTTTCTTTTTTTTAAAAAAAATAGTGAACATTGAGAGTCAAAAGTTGTTTGGTACAATTTTATGTTTGAATTTTTTTTAAAAAATCACTATCCAGATATTAAAAAAAATCTTAAAATCATGAATCTTGGCTTTTACTTTTATGAAAATACTAAAAATTGGTTCTTTCTTATCCTCCTACTTTCACTAACATCACTACCATCGTTGCTACCTTACCTTAGGCACCATAAGGTAGAAATAGTAATAGCAAAAACTATGGTGCAGTATCAAAAGAATAATAATTTAATATAGTTAACTAGTAGACTCCTCGTATAGCATCACGCACCTCATGACGTTTGGATCTCTAAGACACTAAATCACATCAAATATAAGAATAAAATTATCTAAAAATTAAAATGATACATGAAAGTGAAAATGATCTTACCAATTAGGCCATTTCCATGGTAGTAGTATAATGCGTAAATTTTTATGTAATTTACCTACACTTTGTACAGTAGCATTTTATATGTATCAAATAATTTAAAAAATATATAGTTTGAAAAGTTGAAAAAAATAACATATTAAATATCTTTATTTTTATTCTTTTTGTGTGGGATGTTGTAATGCATTATTAACTAGAGTTCCAGTAGTGTTTGGGATCTAAAACACATTTTTGTTGCCAATCTCGGCCGTGAGACTCAATTGTGCACCATCAACATCCAAGGAAGGATCCAACGGTGCGGCTTGCATCATTAACGTTATCCAAACTCGAAACACCAGTTTGTACCCAAAAGGAGAACTGCCTAAGGCGCTTTGGGATGTTTTGTTTTTAGATTTTATTAGACATATTCGTATTCGTGCGGTATGATGTGCCTGCTTTAGTAAAAAAAAAAAAAAAAAAGTTTGTACCGGTACACTGAAATATCTTACCCCAGATATCGGCCGAAACGATATAGACGTGGCGTCCATCAAGCCGTCGATCTGGACCATACGAGCCGATATTTCTGTCAATCGTAGCGTCGATCGCTCTCCGAGACGGACGACATATCGGCCGATAAAAGACCTCGGCAACTCCACCCCTAGCGCCTCTCCCTTCTCGCCTTCCTCCCCCCTTCTCCCCAACTCCTCTCTCTCCGCGCCCCCTTCTTCCATGGCACCCAAGGCCAAGGAGAAGCCCAAGCCCCAATCCATCTCCCTCGAAGACCTCTTCTCCTCGCTCCACAGCCATATCCAGAACTACGAGTACAAGCAGGCGGCGAAGGTCGCAGATCAAGGTCTTCTCCTTCCTGCCGACCTCTTTCTCACTCTCCTCTGCGTCCCTTGTCGCCTCTTCGGGTTTTGCGGGACTTGATTTGATTTTTTGATGCGAATCGCCTCCTTTTTTTTAGTATTATCTCTGGCTTTTTGTTTCAGTTCTCGCGATCGCCCCTGGAGATGAGGACGCCGTGCGGTGTAAGGTCGTGGCGTTGATCAAGTCAGATGCCATTGATAAAACTTTGTCGGCGATTCAAGCTTTCGAGGGCCTGCCAATAGATCTTAGATTTTATAAGGTTAGTTTTCCTGTGATGAAGAGAGATCTATTGTTGGTTTATTGTAATGATATATTTGGCGAATTATATTGTTTATTTAAAGAGAATAGAATCTAGATATGTTTTTTTTTCCTTCTTTGTGTTATTTATAATTCGACTTTTTTTTTGTGGTTAGCAAGTCGGATTTAGGAACTGATTTAATTTTTTAAAAGGTTTTCTGGGAATAGGTGAGGAAAAACAAGCGCAAAAATTGCAATTTTTGAGAAAGTCTTAGAAAATTATCGTTTTATTCGGGTAATGGACTTTAATTGTTCTTCAGGAGTGGGATAAATTGTTTTTTATGTGATTTAGTTTTCAGATGAATCGTGGACGTGATTTGGGTAGATTACTTTGATCAGGTATTCTGTACATAAAGGTAGAAACATGGGTAGTTTCCTTAGCAAGTGGGTGCATGTTTAGTATTTATGATCCCCAGTTCTGTCATGCTTGTTCGTGTAACCTTGGCTTTGATATCCATTTCCGAAAAAAGTACAAGACCAGGTTTCATGTTTTTCTTTTCGATGTATTTCTCCTAAAAAGTTGGTGTATGGGCAACTATAAATCTTTCTGTATGACTTGGGCTGTGTTCTAAGGTATAAGAGATTTGTTAAATGGAAGCATTTCAGAAGCTGTCTAGTAATATGGGGGTGACAAATAATGTAAAAATCATTTTCATGATGCTTATGACATTTATGTAATGTTATGGTGAAAATGATATTGGAGGATCCATGATCAATCAAGGTGATGCATAGATTATAAACACTAATAAGAACAGAATCTGGTATGAAGTATAATGAGTTGTAGATGAGCTTAATAGATCGATCTTGCTAAAAAAATTTGGAAGCCGTAATTTGAATTAATTAAAACATGAGAATTTCAAACTTATGCTGATTGAAGACAGTTCTATCCAGACCTATTTTCATGTCTGTATAGCGTGCATAATTGCTTTTATACATTTAAAACCAAGAAATTTTATGCCTTACCTTTTCTTTTGCCTATATTCAGGCATATTGTTTGTACAGGAAAAACAAAATAAATGAAGCACTCAAGTTGTTAGATGGTCTAGAAAGAGATCCAATGGTTCTGCAATTGGAATCTCAGATACTTTATCGGTTAGGAAGAATGGGTGCTTGCATGGAAAGTTATGAGAAGATTCAAAAATTCAAGATCGACTCTTTAGATTTAAAAACAAATATTATTGCTGCTCTCATCTCTGCTGGAAGGGCTACTGAAGTTCAGGGAATGATGGATGGACTCAAAGTCAAAGCTTCGAGCAGCTTTGAGCTAGCATATAACAATGCCTGCTCCTTGATTGAAAAGAAAAAATATGCAGAAGCTGAACAGCAATTGCTTTCAGCTCGAAGGTAACTACTTCTTTGAACTGACAATATAAATATATTGTTAAGATTATTCTTGGGATCTTGAGCATAATGTCAAAATTTGATCAAAAATGAAATGCCTTATTTATATGTCCTGTTGCATTATTTGCATAATATAACATTTCCATATCTTGGTATCACTTCAAATTGGAAAATTGGATCTGGTGCAATATATGAAATTCCAGAATGCACTGGATGATATGTTGCTTATTTCATTATATTGTAAACAATATCCTTGTTCAAAAGAGGCTTCCGTTGGAGCTAACCCATCTGTCTTTTGTCAGAATTGGGCAGGAAATGCTAATGGAGGAGGACTATGCTGAGGATGAGATTGAAAGTGAACTAGCTCCAATTGCTGTCCAGATCGCCTATGTGCAGCAGGTGAATAAAATCCACTTCTGATTTGTTTACAGGCATTAAATTCCGGCCTTTAATGCAAACCATTTTTCCCTTTCCAGTTGCTGGGACGAACTCAAGAAGCAGTTGAAGCTTACATGGGTATAATAAATCGGAATCTGGCTGATGCTTCATCGCTTGCAGTTGCAACAAGTAATCTTATTGCACTGAGGGGTGGAAAGGATGTTTCAGATAGCCTGAGGAAGCTTGATCGGCTAATAGAGAAAGTTGGTGGTGCACAGCCCTTCCAGCTTGCTAATGGTCTTGACTTCAAGCTATCCACAAGACAAAAAGAAGCCATATATTCAAACTATCTGCTTCTACTTCTTCAGGCAAATAAGATAAATCAGGTTTGTAACTCATATTTTAAGTGAAAAAAGCTATCTTTTTTTGTTTTTTTAAAGGATTAGGATGGGAGGGAGCCCACTGAAATCAGGTGAGTGCGGGATTTGAACCTAGGTTACTGGTATCCAAGACTCTCCTTCTCTCCCATTTTTCTTTCTATTGAACTAGCTTAATATGATGAACTAATCATTTTCTTCCAATGGGGAATGATTGAATATCTAGAAATCATCTTTGTTTCTGCAAAAATTGATATTGTCAACATCACACTAATTATGATTTGCATAGTGCCATTTGAGACAACCCAGGAGTGTTCCCATTTCAAGCCAGGAATCGGCATTCTTTTGACTTGATAGAGTATTTGAAGTCACAGATCCCATAAATTTACATGCCACAGGAATTGGATTTGGCATGTCTAATCACATATCTACATATTATGCTACTTAATAAATATCATGACATTTTTCATCTTCAAGCTCTCAGCCTCCATTCATTAACCATCATGAGCCAAGAATCTGGTATGACTAGTGGGAGAGCTGATGTCAAGATATAGCTGGCTGCAGAAGTGTATTTTTACTGATATAGTTATATTCCATGGTCTGATGTACAAAGGAGGGCTCAAAATGATTGAGGGCTCCGATTGCTGGATCAAGAAGATGGAAGGATATTTTAGGTCATTATCCTACTACATGGAGTTCTTATGGGATCAATCACAGCACTTGAGTTATTAATGGTCCATATTTGTTCATAAAATAAGTTTGTATTTTTAGAAATACGATATTAGATTACTTGGTCGTTAAGTTGATTGGGTCCCAAGTTGCATGTTTTTGTTAATATTTTAAGTTATTTGGTCTTTAAGTAACTCAGAGCCTAAGCTATTTGGCAGCCAAGTTTATTTTTATTTTTATTTTAAAATTTGGTTACTTAGGGCTCATGTGGGATATATATGTTAGTATATGGATAGAGAGAGATCATGAGTTGTATGGTATGAGTTGAGTTATGGAGTAAAAGGTATATTCTCTCTGTCTCTCATGTCCTCTCTTTCTCGCTTGTCATCCTCTCTCTGTCCGGCTCTTTAGTATCTTCTTCTCTACTTTCTCTTCCCTCTCTAGTATCTTCTTCTCTACTTTCTCTTCCCTCTCTGCGGTGATATGATCTCCAAATCTAAGGCCAAATTTACTTAAAACTTTCACAGTTGTTAGGAATGTGAATAAGTTGGCTCAGGTTTTAAGTTGCTTCATTTGTGCTTTACCTTTCTTCAGGCTTTACCTACTTGGCATTTAGTGATTATATATTTTGAATTAAGGTTCAGGAAATATCTCCTTCTTCTTCTTGACACCATTTTACTGAATTTGGGCTCTTGCTGCAACCATTGCTAGAATTAAGATCTTAATTCTATCATAAATTTGGAGAGGATTGTGAGGAGCATTATAGTTTACCAGCTAGAAGCTTCAAAGGGCCGAGTGAGTGGACGCATGGGAAGCGCACGACAAGTATTTGCTTGAGAAATTAATTTGGGGTCTTCTAGGAATTTCTAAGATTAAAAAAAAAGGTCTCACTCTGCAAAATGTTTTTTTTTTTTGGGGGGGGGGGGGGTTGATTATGCAATTAATCTATGTGTGAGGAGTATATGGAAAAAGAAATTGTTGACTAAATGGCTTCTGTTAAGGCTAAATTGTTGGACTTACCTACCTAACTTATTCCTCTACTTAAATGTAACTAAAATTTTGAGCAGGCTTGAAACTTGAAAGCATATACTAAAGCTTCCTTTTATTTTATTTTACTTTTCTCTGATGTTGGGAGGTCCGTTGTGTTGAGATGGTGCAGTGCCTGGAGATCTAGAAGGGGAGAAATGGGAAACTTTTGGAGGATCATATTTCGGTAAACAAAATTGTCAAGAAGATGATGCCGTCATTCCTTTGGGTCACAACTTGCTGAACTAAATTCTGCAGAACTAGTTGCTAAAAGTACTCCAAAACCAAGATTTACCCTTAAGCCAAGATGAATCTCTTAACTCTGATGTTTGCCTTTCTAAAGCCATATTAAATTTGGTTTTAGATGAATAGATTGGAATGGTAATGATCTGATATGCTTGGTTTCTTCATACCTTGTGTTTAGAGGTCAAATTTGGCAGGGGCATGTGCCTTAAAGATTGGTTATTTCAGTTTTAGTATCTTTATGGGAGGAAAAAGATCATGCTTAGTCTGAAACTAGACAAGATATTACCAAGACAGATTAAGTGGTCCATGGACTTGACCTTTAGTTGGTTATATTTGAATTATTGTTTTGAATATATCATAAACTTTATACATGTAAGCTGCAGTGCAGAGGAGATGAAGCCGTCTCAACCTGCTAAATGAGTTTAAGATCGAACCTTTTTAGTGGTAATTTGTGACCGCTGCATGTGAATCATCTTCCACTCCTAGTAGAGAAAAAATATTTTCTTTGAAAATGGCTAAGCCTTTTTGCCGCCTTCTTGATTTAACTGAAATGCTTGTTCTGTAGAATATCTATTATTCAGCTTGCTGTGTCCTTTTCTTATGCAAGTTTTATGCTTCAAAGATAAGTGTAGTTCAGTATGTACCTTGTCATCTTTCCCCGTCCCTTAAGACACATTTGAAGTCTAGGCTGCTCTCAACTTTTATGAGCTTTAGCTTCAACCAATAACTTAGGTCTTTTTAACTGCAAACTAGTCTTCTGGGGTCTCTGATGGCAGGTCCTTCTCTTTCCTCAGATTGCTGTAATCAGGAAGGTGTTACAATTTCTTTTAAAGTTTAGCCTTAGGCTCATAGCTGGTTGGAGAAATCCATTCAGGCCCCCTAAGGGACTTTCTCAACTTAGATGAACCCATGGTGATGAGGGAAGGCTGGATGATGATGATGCTTCTGTTTGATGGAGATTTTTTTTGTCAAAATGTTTGCATATTTGCATTTTGGAGTGTGTCATTCTCTATTCTTGCCATAAGTACATGCTTACATCAGTTGGCTTGGAAAAATTTAGTTCCTTTAATTCATAATATTGTACATGAGCAGTGTACATTAGATGAGCAACATTTACATGTGATCCTGCAATTTTCAATACATTGTTCTTGCTGAACTGCAATTGGTATAAGGTTTCATCCTTTTTCTAGTGCAACAATGTTTTTGGCATTAAAAAGCAAAACATAAGGAATTTTGCAACATAATGGTTTACATTTGGAGTGCTATTAGATACATAAATGCTTTCAATAGTAATATTCAGCTGAGCTGTACCTTTTTCCACTACATTAATTAAAGTTAATCCTAAAAGTTTGCTTTGGAAAATTTTCTTTTAATTATTGATTTTCATAATTTGTTTCCCTCTCTCAGTTTTTGCTTCAGCATTTCTCCAGAAATCCTAAATTTATTGTCATATATCTGTAGAATATTCTAATTGAGAATGATGCATAAAGATAATTGCAAAAGTAAGGATATTAATGCATATATTGATGGTCGTGGATTGTTGCAGGCTCAAGAGCTTGTGTCTGCACTTCCAGACATCCTGCAAGACAGCTCGACACCTGCTCTGCTTCAAGCTGCAGTGCTTGTGAGAGAAAAAAAGGTTCCAAAAGCGGAAGAGATCCTTGCCCAACTTGCAGAGAAATTCCCTGAGAAATCCAAGCCGATCCTTCTTGTCCGAGCTCAAATTGCTGCTGCTGCTGGTCACTTCCAGATTTCTGCCGAGTCCTTGTCCAAAATACCTGATATCCAACACATGCCTGCCACTGTTGCCACAATAGTTTCTTTAAAAGAGCGCATTGGAGATTTTGGTGATGCTGCTGCGGTGCTCGACTCTGCAATCCAATGGTGGAAGAATGCAATGATAGAGGAGAATAAGCTTGATGTGATCATGCAGGAGGCTGCATCTTTTAAGCTCAACCACGGACGCGAGGAAGAGGCCTCTCAGTTATATGAAGAGCTCGTGAAGAGCCATGGGAGTGTTGAGGCTTTGGTGGGTCTCATAATGACTGCTGCATGCACTGATCTTGAGAAAGCTGAGTTTTACGAGAAGCAGTTGAGGGCATTGTCAGGTCTGAAGGGAATCAATGTGGATAGCCTGGAGAAGACATCTGGGGCGAAGCATGTTCAAGGTGCACATGTGGCCAGGCAAGAAGTTTCTGAGGAAACAAAGAAGGCAAGGGCGAAGAAGAGGAAGCGAAAGCCTAGGTACCCAAAGGGTTTTGATCCGGCAAATCCCGGGCCTCCACCAGACCCTGAGAGATGGTTGCCCAAGAGAGAGAGATCGAGCTATAGGCCCAAGAGGAAGGATAAGAGAGCTCAGGTAAGGGGTTCTCAGGGGGCAGTTGTCCGGGAGAAACATGATGCTGCTGCTACAGCAAACACCAGTAGCTCCTCGGGCAGTGTTCCTAGTTCGAAATCAGGCCAAGGCACTGCTGGCTCGTCGAAAGGTGGGTCTCAAAATGTAACAAGCTCCGAGCAGCCCAAAGCTTCGAGCAAGTCAAGGAAGAAGAAGTCTAGATCTTAGGACAGCAGAACACCGCCACAATATTTGAACTTTTTTTGGAATTCTTCTCCAATTTTTTTTTCATCTTAGGACTGTTTCTGCATTTTTGAGGCTTGATTGTCTTTTAGACTCCAGTCTTTCAGCTTTTGTCAGGTGGAAACTAACAATGAGTATATGATAGAATTGAGGCATGATCTGAGGTGCCGTGTGGTTAAAGTGCTGATTGCCATCTTTCATGCTTCTTGGGTGCAAGGTCAATCTTGCAGAAATAAAGCCAATTCTTCCACTCTTGCCTACTCGGGCAAAAATGTGTCGGGTGTTCAGCCACCGGTCCGGCGCCCCGGCAAAGTCATTCCAGACCCAGGCAATGTGGAAGAGCCTGACGGTTTTGAGACGGAATTGTTCTTGTTTTCTTTCTTTGTTCTTCTGTTGCTTTCATGATGTCATGTAGTTTCTATAGATAAAGTATGCCATTTGTGCTGTACAAAGTGCATACTTTCTGAAGATAATTGACAGGAGATATAACAGAGACATCAAGTTTAGTTACTGATTTTAATTTATCATGATAGGATATATTTTTTACGAGATGGAAAGGCCCTTGAAATAACTTAAACTAACAACATTCTAAAGCTAGGTTTGATAAGGGGCATCCAGAATTTCACCTCTCGGAGGTGAAATGCTGTCTCTTTTGTCGAATCTTAGGAACTGCACTCTTTTGTACCACTTAAGCATTTAAGGCTATATAGATTGCCCATCAGTTGGTAGACCAAGCAGACTGCCGACTTTATTGGAAATAACGCATTTGAGAGTTTGGGCACGTCAGCAGGAAAATGCCGACATTATATTGGCTATAAGAACGAGGCTTCGCATGAAGTCAAGCTCTGCGCACAAACGAGATAACGGGAAGAAGAATCACCATGATCTCATTCATATGCGTCAATATAAGTATTGTGAGACTCATCAGTTAAGCCATGAGTTATAAGAACAAGCCTGAGTCAGTGAACAAAGACATGCTTGCCTAAAAAGATGGAAGAGTAACGGAAAAAATCCTCTCCTCCTGATCAAGCCAATCAGCCTTTGATGATGATGTTAGTAAATTGACACTTGAGGATCATGAACTGATGCATCTGTAGTTCCCAATCCAAATGAAACTCTTTAATTAATGATTGGTAGAAACAAAAGGTTCTTGGAGATTTTAAGATACTAGAGATTCAAAGAAAGTGGTATCACTATTTAAAATTAATGCTGGTTGAATATAGATATGTACAACGTAATTCATAAGTTTAAGATACTAGAGATTCTCACCCCCGTCTTTTTATAGTGGTAAGTGAAAAGAATGTTTCCAAAGATTTCTGTGTCAATGGAGATACGGTGAGTTTGCTCGTTTTATATGTTGTTTGGGTTGCTTCCGATATCTCAAACTAATTTTCTGTCTGGGTTACATATAACCATGCCTGATATGGCCTAAGTTGACCAATAACTTGATATGATTATAATTCCAGCATGGTTTGGATTATGACAAATAGCAACATGACTTCGGCCTGAGTTTGAAGTTTTGAAGATTCCGCTTCTCAGCTGTGGGGATTTTATTTCTATCGTTGGCCATGCCTCTTCTGATGTCATACCTGATATATAACAAGGTAAACAAAGCATAACCATTGGCTCACTTGTTTGGATTTTGTCCATCCTAAGACTTTTGAGAGCTTGTGAGATTGAGGGCTTTTGTAATCGAGGTTTTTTCCTTTTTATACTCGGATACGCGAAGATTCCTCAATCATCTCTACTCTTAGACATAGGCCATAAGCTGAACCATATAAACATTTGTACTCTTTCTGTTTTCTTTACTCTCTCTAGATCCAATCTCTTTATACAACATAATTATTTTATAACCTTTTTGGTGTTGATCTAGTTAAAACAGCCTACCACTCAGTAGTAATAATGAGTTCTCTAACAACAATACTCCGATTTATTTAAGTGACTCATAACACTTAATGGAAGCTAAAACTTATTAAAAAATAAATAGATTTTTTATATGTTTAACCATAAAGGTGATCTCGGATATTGATGAACACAATGATAGAGGCAAAGAAGTCAGAAAAAAGGGGCTTCCAACTAATGCAGTGGTCTCTAGCCTCGGTCAACGCAGGAAAGAGAGCACGAACAGGAGAGGAACCCGAGAGAAGAAGATAGATATCATAATAAAAAATAGAAAGAAAGGGGCTCACAAGACAAAAGAATCAGGGTTTTAGCATTGGCCACCTAATAAAATCCATAAGAAGCAACACATTGGGCTGGCATTCACGAATGATGACTTTTAGTAGTAGATATTTAGTAATACTATTACAACTTGGTGTTACAAGAATATGTTATCAACAAAGTTTAAATAGATCTTTGCTAAAATGTTGCTACTAAAGAAGGATGTAAGGAAGGTAGTGTTAACATATCTTTAGTAATGTCCAAGCAAAGGGCACTGCTAAAAAAATAATCATTAGTAGACTATTGGTAAAGGATCACTACGAATAATTTAGTTCCCCGTGGTGTACAAATGATCGTAAAATCCATTACCATTTGCAGTGATTATGAGGAATATGCCGTAAAAAAAGAGAGATTCAATTGAACCTTTCACGATTTAGGGTTCCGATGGCCAGGTTTCGCGTATCCATATAGAAGATGTTGATAAAAATAAATCCATAATGGAACCTCAATTATATGTAGTTTCTTTAGTTCAAATTCACCAAGAGACGAGAAATCAAATTTCATACTTTGTATGGAATTTGTCAAAGAAAACTTACTTATAGAACCTGAATTGAAACCTTTGTATGGGTTCTTACGATCAAGTTCCATACAGAAGCTGCGTAGAGCTTAGTCCCTAATCTAATATCTCAGCCTGTCTTGATATCAGGATCCTGCTGAGATAACCATGATACCTGGGTTCACAAATCTTCTGCAACAAGGACACCCGATTGTGTCAAACTGCCCATGATGTGCCTAAACCATGCTTGAAGTGGACCTAAACCAACTCTTAAACAACCTCACTTGGAGCTTGCTAGATCCACACTCATCAAAACTTGCAAATTGATATGGAGATTCAATTCTTGCTAGATTTACTATTAGCAAACAAGAGCAACATGCTGACTTCTTGTGGGATTATCAATGCCAAGATGATGAAATACAATTCTTGTGCATGGCTTTCTCCAAATTCTTACCCTTACTACTTCTTCCAGATGGTAAAACCTGGCAACATTCGCCGGCACAGATCCAAACATCACAGAGACTAAACATGGAAGAGTACCACTCCTGTCTGTGATTGTTATAAACATTTTTTACACAGATAAGAGGTTTTGTTCCTAATAATCCACTTTCCAGTTTCCATTACATTATCAAACCTCCAATTCCCACTATTCTCCAGGCACAACAACAGTTGGATCAAACCTCGCATAAATGTATTTCTGGGGCACACTACCATGTGTTGATTCTGGGATATTTCGATGCATAAGGGATCTCCAAAATTCTTGTAGATCAAATTCAACAATTTAGATTTGTACTTCTCGAACCCAAACAATAAAATTTGTAGAGGCATAACGTCCTCTCTGTACCTATATCGTACAGAGAGGACATTATAAATAACTTGTGTGCCCAACATCATAAATAACTTCAAAAAAAAAAAATAATCTAAGATCACATTGCATCAAATGTATAAAATTTGAAGCAAACCTTCTCTTTCAGTAACTACTCACATAAATGAAATACATGGATTCCTTGTTCCACTTAATATGTTTGGTGTCATATCACCACCCAACAAATTAAACCTGAACTAGATCCATACTTTTATCTTGTTCTCCTCTCCTATAGGTTAAAGGAAACAAACATGTCCAAACACATCAATAAAATATGGAGAACAACGAGTAAAAGAAGTAACATAACACAGCTAATATACCACTAACAATATAAAGATAAATCAAGAAGTCTCAAATCATCTTTCCATAATATGATAGACACCGAAACTTTGCATAGACAGATGTTTGTATTGAGAATTTTACATCAAGATTTATTTATAATGTTCTCGATATACCACCACGAGAAAAAGAGAATGGAGTGACAAGCTAACAATCCATGGCCCCATGACCAAATCCAAATCCAGCCGCTGAGGTCCACTTTCCATTTTCAATCATACATACCAGCATGCAATTTTGAAGTCCAAAGCTAAATATCCACAATCAAGCTCAGATTCAGCTTCCCTTCAATTTTTTTTTTCTTCCTTTTTTTCTCTTTTCAGAGCATTCAACTCTCTCATAAATTCTCACAAGTCTGTTTTTCTTTTTTCTTTTTCATTTTTTTAATGAAAAATAGAAAGCCTTGATTAAGTGGGATAGAGAGGCAGGCTCATTTACAAACGTAGCTTTTGAAGCCAAATGCAATTTCTTACCACCACAATGACATGCTAGCACTACTACGCTAGTGCGAAATCCTTCAACGAGAGACAAGCCAACATGTCAAATGACTTGTAGAGGGTATGTAGTCTAGTCTCAATAGGACATTCCCTTCCCCATTCTCTTGATGCTAGTGTGGCTGCTTCCAACAAGCTGAACAAAGATATTCAAGACAAAAAGTCTCCACATACTTGTTGTTCTTGATGCAACTCCCACAGTGTACGCACCTAGCAATGCAAATATCACAAGCCCTACACTGCTCAGGCCCTTTTTCTTGGCAGCTTTGTGCGGGGCAATCATAAACAATCTTTAACTTCTGACACATGGGACAGATTTCAATATCTATAGCCGGCCCATCATCACAAGACAAAAAGGAATGTCCACTGTGATAATACCGTGGCCTGCGGACTTCAGAATGCTGGAGTTGGTCTGCACCTAATAATTTCTTCAGCTCTTCATAGTGTTTGTTTGTTATTTTAAAAAGCCTGCCAAGTTCTAGGTGCTTTAAACCCAATACACCTGACAACTTCAAAGCCTTCAGGTTGTTGATGAGGGCCTCAACAGTAAGCCTCAAACATCCAGGAATGCTAAGCTGCATTAGCAAAAAGCAAAGGTAAAATCAACTCAATCATTAAAAAAAGAAGATCAATTAACCAGAGATATCATGAAAATAAAGATAAAGACAGCTCAAGAACTATTACAAAATGGATCTAACATTATTTATCCATATGCAAAATTTCCCTGAAAACTCCCAAGCCGCCTCCTTACTGTTTTTGTTTGGTAGCACGTCTGTTTGTATGTATAAATATATGTACAAGAACGTGTATGTAAATATATGATTCAAGAGAAGCATCTGAAGGTGTAAAATATATATCAGAGAATAGGATCTACTTAATCACTAGGGAGTGGATCTTGCTGAACAAGCTCACTTCTCTCGCCCTCAAAAAAAATAACTTGTCCATTTCCAAAGAAAAGAAGGAAATAACTCATCTCTTCCTTAAAGAAAAAGAAGATTTTTTTTGGCAAACAGATCCCACATTTTAGCCAATGAAGAAGGAAGAAAGCAAGAAAAGAAAAGCCTAAAGCAAAGAAATGAGAGAAAAGAGGGAAGAGGAATGGGGTTAGGGCTTCGCCATTCATGTACCTTCCTCTTTATGTCCAAGCTGTGGCTTTGTTTTCTTCTTCTCCTCTATCCCTAATGCAATCTGGGACCCCACACCCCAACCCAATCCCCACCTTCTTTTCTTCTCCATCCGAGACGAAGAAGGGCAGGGTTCAGGGTCTGTTTGACAGCTGCTGGCCAGAAAAGCATCTAAACCCTTGCGGACATACATCAACCCACTCCCATAGTGAGTGAGATTTCAAATCGGATAGGATCTAACTTTCATGAAGAAGGATATTTGAGGAAATTCATCCCCCCCCCCACCCCCCGGGAAAAAAAACCAGTTTCAACTTGTTCAAGGATGGCATTGAGCAAATATATTATTGTTACTTTTTTCATCTTTGACGACCCATTTATGAGAATATGTTGTATATATGGGTGTATAGATGTATACATGCCCATACATGCATGCATGATGTATGTATGTATGGATGGATGGATGTACATATCTATGTCACATTATTTGAATTTTTTAGGTTAACTTGTAGGTTTTTCTATAGCTCCATTGGAGGATGGCTTTTGCCGATGTGTGGATTACAGTGACTTCTTGTCAATCTTCTAGGTAGAAATTTCTCATAAAGTTCAGAGATATCCACAATAGCACCTAATCTTAAAATTTGGATTTCACAAGATTTGGAAATGGATGGGGGTTTGATTGTTTACTTTTCGATCACTTTTAAAAGGGGAATCTAACAATTGGTCCTTTCTCCTTTTTTGAGAAGACAGGAAAAGCCCATTGAAATTTCATTAAGATCATGAATTTTGATCAAAATTCATGGGCTATATCTGCTATGGTATTTGGTCCTTTCTCGTTTCTCCTTTTGTGAAGAAATAGCACCCAAGTACTATTGCAGCTATATTGAAAACAAATTTCTTATCACCAACGATACATTTCCACATAATCACACCATAATAAGTGCCAAAGAATTACTATACAGAAGACTCGACTCATGAGTAAATTAATAAGAACAAGAAAATGAAACAGCATAAAAGATACACGCAAGGCCCCATATGCAAATTTCGAAAATGCACTTCAAGGAAACAGCAATCAATAATAATAGGAATCAATAGTAAAGGAAATACAAGCACAAAAGTTTTAAAGCAAGAACTTGTTCACAAATTAATAATGATCAAATCCATAATGAATGGCATTCAGCAACGTACCTTACTGAGCCTTGGGTTGCTTTCAAGAACGCATCTCAGTCCGTCATCTGTGATCCTCGAGCACGCCACCAGGCTCAAGCACTGCAAATTTCCCTGAGCTCTCTGCGTCAATTGCAGTAGAGTGACATCGGTGATCGTCTCGCTCAACTGTGAATCAATGTGGATGCATCTCCATAGTAGTGGATCATTTTGCACAGCAAAACGAAGAGACCTGCAGACCATCTCAACAGAGAGGAGGTCCTGAACCGCCAAGTAACCAAGAGCAAAAAGAAAACCCTCATGAGGAGACCTCTCCTCTCCATCAAAGTCAGATACTTCAACCGTGCCAGAGTTGAAAGCTTCTTCAACATCCAAGTTGGACATCAATTCCTCCCCAGGGGATTCATTCTCGTAAAACTCCGAGAAGCTCACCTCTTCCCAACCATCAAATTCATCATCAGAATTCAACTGGGATCCTGAAGAATCCACCAAAGAACTATTCCAAACATAATCCCAGCCCACAAACAATTCTTGATCACCCAGCTCGCAATCTTCAAACATTCCAGCGATCACAGCAGAGAAGGTATCGTTGTCCATCCCAAAAGGATCAGCCGGCAACAGGTCGATCGGATCATAAGAATCATCATCATCATCAGACCATCCATTATTCCTTCCATACCCATAAATATTATTGATCCCGCAGTCCGGCCAATGATTATCCTCGGAATAGGTTGGGATCGTGAAGGAGGAGCTGGGTGCAGAATTTAGAGCCATTCCCCGCTGCAAGCAACCCCAAATTCACCCAAAAACCAAAGAAAAAGACCAAACCCTAGGTTTATCAAATCTATGCGATTATCGCCAATCTCCACTCTTCCAATATTTTTTTCTTTTTTCTTTTTTTGGCTTTCTAATATAAAACTGACTTCTTTTTTTTTAAATGGCAACAATCAAAATTGAAAACCCTAAATCTCCGAAGAAAACTCTCAATTTTCGATGGCAGACAAAAAAATAGCAACCAAAAATCTCACCGAGCCTCTTGTTCCGGAATCTCGAATCCGAAGAGATATAGAGACAAAAGAATAATCAACAAAACCAACAATAGTAGCAGAACTGCTCCAACAAACCCTACATGATCTAAAAGAATCTGAAATCCAACAACAAATAAAAGAAATGAGGGAAATCACTAAACTAATACCGACCAAAACCTAGGGTTTCCAACTACTCGGATCCAATCCAATCGATAATCCTTAACTAAGGAGGAGAAATCTGACCTGCAGATCGACCGTTCGGGCTCGCGAGCGAGGGGAATCGGGGAATGCTCGAGGGTCGGGATCGCTTCGAAGAGGCCTCTAACCCTCTTTCCAGAGAGAGAGAGAGAGAAAGAAAAGCCCGAAGCTTGAGAGAAAGGGGGGCGGGCCGGCAATCTTTCGTGCTATAATCGGCAAAACCTAACACGAGCGAGACAGGATTCCGCACGAGTGGGGAATAAGTTTATTTGGACCGTTGGATCGGCATCCCATTTCCGTGGGCCATTTTAATTGGACTCTTCGAAGAAGCTTGGTTTGAGTTCGGATGGGTTTGGAAGGAATGACGTTTGGGTGCCGTTGGATTTGAGGGGAAGGTGGGGAAGGTGAGGCAGGTGGAACACGCTCTTCAAGTCACACCTCCAAGTCTTTTTTGTTTGCAGGCTTTCCCTTTTCATTTGATGATGGATGTGCTAAAAATTAAGCTTGTGATGAATTTCTTGGTTAGGGTACATACACCGGTATGCCACTAGCGTTGGATTTGCCAGAAATAAGATCACGAAAAAGATGATTAAGAAAGTAGCCGGCGCCCATTCGAAAGAAGGTGTACAAGATAGGATAAGATGTAGCCAGCATCACGAGCAAAGTACTCTACCGCTACTCTTAAGAATAAAGCAGACAAGCAAGAAAAAGTAAAGGTAACAAAAACTGAATTCATTGATGTGTCGAAAGGTCCGGTATTTGAACCACATCAATTTATTTGTATTATCTGATAAATAGAATAGTAATTGCCTACTATGATGATGGCAGCAAATATCTGGCCTCTACTACTTACGTCTATCTTCATGGTCGGCTTCGATATTGTCTGTCAAAGCAATAATTATACTTGATCGGTCTCAATTTTGTTGGTGTATTCATTCGACATGTCTTGCAATAGTTCATATTGGCCATTTATGTCTAATCGGTCTATTGTACGATACCTTCTAAATCGACTCGCTTAGCTTTTGGAATATTCATTTAAAACCTTATTACATTTGTCCTGCTCTAATAATACAATATGTGGATGAATGAGTATGTGGTATGAACAGCTTTCATCCAATTAGGATACATAGTGAGACTTACAGTACCATCACTTTGTCAACCTTGCTGCTCATTAAGGAAAGATATAAGTGCTAATAATTTTAGCCTATAAAAAAATGAATTTAGCACAGCTTACTATGGTAACCTGAAATAATTTGCAATAGTTTTTAGTGCATCAATCAAATTATGATAAGCTCTTCAAATAATAAGATATTTCTGGGATTTTTGAATGTTATGTGGTAGCCTTGACTATTTTAGAAGATCTAATTGAGAGGCAAGAATCAACTGGTTAGGCAGGATTGCCAATAATTGGCTGATTAGATGCTATCTATATTTGCAGTATCCAATTAGTTATAATTTGCTTAATTTAGAAGTTAAGACAATAACGGTCTAGCTGAATTGTAGTTTCCTTTATTAGAGTATTGTAAGAGATTATATAATCTCCTTGCATGATGAATAAATATCACATAAGTATTTTCCCTTGCATTATTGCAATCTAAGGAGCCCTAGCTCCCTCGAAGTGGCTACTGTCTTCTTCTTCTGCGTTCTATTCGATCCACTATAGGTCCTCAACCCTTATCTATCCTTGTCAAAATGGATAAATACTCGCATACAAAATCATTTTCTACTCCTATTTTAAGATTTGCTATTGAACATCTGACCTTTGACCAAGTTGCCTTTCAGCTATTATTGATCAGCTGATCATTGCAAGTAACCTACATGTTAATAAAATTGGTCTCAGATTTTGCTAGCTCGAACCTTACAACCTCTGTTTAAGCTTAAATTGGCCAATCCACCAACATTTCATGGTACCTATCCAGTTAATTTGGCCAAGAAAAATATTGTTTGTGATGTCAGATGACATTCTCAAACATTGCAGGAGAATATTTTTCTAATGTGTGCATGCAGCCACAACAATAATAACTGTTGTCATTGCTTTTGTTCTCAATGTTATCGAATAGTGTTCATGTTTGCTTCATTGCAAGTGATCGGGAAATCATGAAGTGCTGAAATAACTTCCAACCACCCATGGTGAATCACTCTTTAGAAACATGGTTCATAAATGCCAAAAATCCTTCAAAATGAAATCTCTTTAAAGATTGTCTATGAAAGGCCAAACAACTCCTTAGACTTACCAAAGCTATAGTGACTTCTAAATAAAATTATGTCATTGATATTATTGCATGCCAAAGGGTATCATAGCAATATTCTATGCATGGGCCAAAAACTAGCTTTAATTAGTTCATGCGCTGCAGACATCAACTCGTATGGCCCATTAGATTGCAGCCACTATCTAAGAAGCCATTATTCTAGACCAAAGTAATACGAATAAAAGAGTACTTCTTTCTTCAAAAGAAGAAGAAGAAGAAAATAAAACACTTCTTTCTCGGATGGGCCATTAGATTGCAGCCACTAGAAGAAGAAGAAGAAGAAGAAAAGAAAACAGTAAACTTTAATCCTAAACAATAGGCCAGGTAGGTAATATTAGTCACCTTCCAAGTTCCAAGATATGATTAAAGTCCCATCAATGAACAAGAGAAGAAGAAGAAGAAGAAGAAGAAAAGAAAACAGTAAAACTTTGATCCTAAACAATAGGCCAGGTTGGTAATATTAGTCACCTTCCAAGTTCCAAGATATGATTGAAGTCCATCACAACGAAGGCCTTAGAAGCACTAGAAATAAATTTGGGCCCAACTCTGCGTAAATAATACGCTTGGCAATATCCTTAGGTTCCGGATTAGGCCCAAGTTTTCATTATGGGCTGAGCTCGGGCCCAATACTCATTGATGGACATTGATGTGATGCAAAACTCCAAACATAAACCTCACACTCATGCACGAGGCCTTCTATGCAGGATGTGATAATGCGATAATAAGAAAATCTCGCATTTCTACCACGAGGCAAATCAAATGGCAGATTCGTTATCCAAACGTTAAACTTTGATTTTCCAATCATGTTTGTGGATCTTATTGTCATTTATAGAGACCATCTGTACTTTAGGAGTTCGATTCTAATATTAAGACGGCGTTTGGCCTCCTTGTCGTCTGTATTTTTTTTAAAAAAAAATTTAGAAATAGATTTTTTTTAAGAAAATATGCTTGGTTCGCTTTTGTTTTTTTCTCAACAAGGACAGGTGGTGACGACGGAGAGGGAGGGAGGATAGGGACGACGAGATGATTGAGGATAAGAATGAGCTCGATGTCAGGTGAAGAGATAGTCGAGAGAGTGGTGGAGGAAAAAGAAGTAGGGATGGGACTAGCGATGCGACTAGAGATAGTTCGATATCGTGCAGAGAGATGGTCATCAAGATTTGAGAAGCTAATGTAGTCGGGCAGAGGCAACAGAGCAGAAGGTGAGATTGAATAGAAGAAGAGAGGTTGAGAGGAGAAGGAGAAAAACCCATTTTTTCAACATCGGGAGGAAAGATAGCAATCAAGATTTGAGGAGCTAGTGTGGTCGGGCGAGGGCAACAGAGCAGAAGATGAGATTGTTTGGAAAAAAGGGATTGAGACGAGAAGGATAAAAACCTATTTTTCAAAATACTGAAGTAAAAAAAAAATTATCTTCATTTTCTTTTATTTAGATAAAATTAGAAACAGAAATACCGTAGCTTAACATATTTTCTGCACTGAATTTTATATATATATTTTTAAAGAAAAAGAAACAGTACCAAATAGGCTATAATGCTTCTCTGTCACCTGAGTTCATGGATGTAATTGTCATCAATGGAGACAATATTCTCTATTTAGGCTTGTCCACTGGTAGCACAGGCATGCGTAGGCCCAAAGGCCTGTGCCTAAACACACATACAGCTTACATATATATGAGTATGCAAGCTATAATTTCAGGTCATCTTCCAACACCTAGTCAATTCACAAATGGAGACCTTTTTTTTTGGGGGGGGGGGGTCCAACGGCTGCTCACACTGTTCTCGCATGAACACAGCCAACTACATCATTATTAAAAAAACTACACAAAGTAGAAGGAACAGAGAACTGTTCAAATGAGACAATTCAATCCGCATTTTAGTTCGCCTCTTAAAAGACATGCCTAACTTGGGCAATACTGCACTCCCACAACATTCGCTGTGTGTCATCTAGAAGTGGGTATTCAACCTCCTCCGCTTTTTTTTTTGGTAAGTTGACTGAGTCTTCTCCCAGAACAAATAGATCGATACTTTAATGGCCAAGAAGACAAATTCCAACGGGTTAACTTCAGACGAATTTACGTGTGGAAAATCCAGTGAGGTCCGAAAAGGAAGGGAGATTCCAGCACGACACAATGAGCTCAGGTCACGGACGAATGTCGACACCCTGTGCTCATCCGCTAAAAAACCCAGCTCTCTCTTTCAGTCCCGTTTTCGTTTT